>NC_139628.1:51612461-51614961 GCF_964638095.1 Poromitra crassiceps | reverse complement strand
TTTCAAGACCCACAGTAAATTATCTATTAGCACCAGAGTGATTTGCAATACCTCAAAATGAAGATGTACGTCTCTGGGTTCACCAGGAAAAAAAAAGTGAGCTTTTAGCATGTTCTGTACTCTACTTATAGCCATTTATATACACCCTGTTTTCCCCCAAAATGTCTCTCTGAGAAAAGAAATTGCAGAAAATGGCATTTATGTATTTATGCACACAATCTCATGCAGAACTCGCTCTCAATTCTTTTATTTTGAACTGTATTGACATCAGACATGTAAATATTATTCGTTAGGACACAAATGACAAAAAAAAATATATATATATATATATACACATGAAGTGCTTTTTTTTTACATTCAACAATACAGTTTACTCGGTGTGAGTGTGCAGACAGACAGACAGACAGACAGACAGACAGACAGACATACAGACAGACAGACAGACAGACAGACAGACAGACAGACACACACACACACACACACACACACACACACACACACACACACACACACACACACGATCCCCCTTTTAGATTTCTAACCCCACATAGGATAAGCAATAACCACGCCCTGTGGCGCTGGGATTGGCCAGGAGCAACACTGGAGGGCACGCAGCCCAGCGATTACATGAACCAACTGAATAGCTCTTGAGAAAGGACAGCGGGCTGCTCTGACTCCCGCTTCTGCCTTGTGCCTTGCTGTTGTGTGTTTATTTTGCACCCGTCCTCGTCCATGTCTCCGACTCCCTGTCATATCCCCTGCTATCTGATCGTTCCCGTTTTCCCCTCGGCTATTCAACACGTCCTCACCGCCCTCGCAAACTGATCGATCATTTCCTCATTCCTCCGATGATCAAACACATCTCTTGATTACTTTCTCCCGGCTGGCACAGAGGAAGGCGACTCCAGCTCGTGCAGCGCGCCGAGGCGCGTTTCAATGGCGTTTCTCCTGTCTGCACAAGGAAGCGTTACCAGTTTTCTGCTTTTCCTCCTGCTCAATTTCAAAACAACAGCTGCGGTATGTGTTTGTTCACGTGTTGTCTTAGATGATAGGGACCTGATACCATGTGACAGGCTGGGGAAGTGTTTAAACTACGCCCTGCAGTAATAAAAACAAAAACACGTCAAACACGTCATTGGCGGGGAGGGCTATTTCTGATAACACGTCAAAGACGTCATTGGCGGTGAATGAGTTAACTGCCGCGGGGTTCCGCATTTCTGGGTGGCAAGTGACGTCACGCTGATCCCTCGTATACGCTCCAAACGTACGCAGGATATACGCAAGGGCCATCATGGTTTGTCACACCACAGAAAAATGTGTTATTAACCACCCAGTCGAATTTGAACTGAATTGAATGTGGCCAAGTATATCAAATGAGTAGCGGCAGTATGCTGTGAGAATAGTGGGGGCCAGAGCCGTGTGTAATACTTATGAAGTAGAAAAATATGTTGAACAAAATCTATCCAAAACACAAAGATCTCTCTGTGCCCAGCTACGCTCAGGTACCTTGCCTCTTGCCATAGAGACAGGTAGGTTTAGCGGTGTACCTGAGGAACAGAGACTTTGCCTGTTCTGTGATCTAGAACAGATTGAAAATTAAATTAATTTTATGTTCTTCTGTCCTCTGTATGATGAATTTAGACATGTGCTTTTCGAGAAAATGAGCTTGCTATATAACGATTTTTTTAATTTGGATGATTACAAAAAATTTGAATTATGTTTTAGAAAGGGCGCATTCCATGCAGCCAATTTCATTTCTAAAGCCTGGGAAAAGAGAAAAAATATGCTGTATATTTGATTTGAGTTCTATAATGTGTACGTTTATGTATATGTATCCAGTGTGGATATGTTTACATATGCATACACACTGTTACTGTATGTTTGTGTCAAATTGATCACACACCATGCAAGATTGTTGTCTTTAGTGTCTTATAAGCCCATGCGGGCTGGGCACCCTGTGTGCATGACACTTGAATAAAAATATCTATCTATCTATATCCTGTAAGAAGAGTCGCAACATCTCCATTCACTCCAACGGACCAGTTTTTTTTACTCTCAAGAGTTCCAGGAAGTAAGGTCCTGGATTAAGCAGCACTGTCGAGTTGCAGCAAAAAGGACAGTTTGTGTTGTACTTTGAAAGTTTTATTTATTTCTTTTTTAATCAAATGGTACATTATCAGCTTCAGGGGCGGTTTTAGGATGACACCTTTGGGTTGGCATAGCGCCCAAATGATGTATATGGTGGGCCGCAGACCCTCTAGGGCAGAGGTTCTCAAATGTTTTTCAGCCAAGGACCCCTTACAAGATAGAAAATATACCGGGGACCCCCTCATTCTGATTTGTGATTTTGGGCTAAGCTTAATTGTTTCCAATGTAAACTATTTTCGTTGAACTATGAAGATTTTGCAAAAAAATATATATATATATTTTTTTTATTACATTACATTTACATTACGCATTTAGCAGACGCTTTTGTTTTGTCCAAAGCGACTTACAATAT
>NC_139628.1:51534961-51607461 GCF_964638095.1 Poromitra crassiceps | reverse complement strand
AGTTTCCAAAATACTTATCTAATACAACTGCCAAGATAAACTTCCTATTGTGTTTTTACACTTCCTGTGACAGTACAGTATTAGTGACCAGGTAAACAGACACAGTGTTTTGAACAGGAACTCATAACACAACTGGGTCAAGTGGGCGGGGCTACATAAGGTGAATACTACGCTGGTTAGGTGATTGGATCAGCAGGAACGGAATAGCTTGGGCTGATTGGTTATTGCCACACGAGGGGAAGCAGCACTGGTGAAAGTGGGCCGGAACCGTCCGGTGCGCAGTTCCGGTAAGACTTTCGGTGCCTGAACGCCGTTGGGGGAAGACATGCAGCTGCCTGTCAATCAAAATCCGTTTGTTGCAGAGTGCAGTCGATCCATAATTTCCAACAAGGAAATGCATGGCTGACGTTATGTCATTACTAATAAACAACAGTCTCTCTCATAAATTGCTTCTAAATTGTTCCGTGTTTTAGACCTGGCTGTCAGTGGTTTTTAATCCGTGCTGTGTGTGTAGGCTGATTTGCGCTTCCAGCACGCAGCTCCTGAATGCCGCTGCTGCTGCCTGCACTGGGCTGTGTCAAGTCTAGTCTCGCTTGCGGCTTGCCTCCGCTCCGCCAACAAAAACAGTTCCACCAGGATTGCACGAGTGTAGTAGTTCCCAAGCAAGCAAGCAGAAACGGTAATATTTCCAACCACTGAGAGGCAGGCAGGCAGCGATGTGCCGCAAGGCATGGGTTTACTTTGTGGCAATTGTGGGGCGAGTAGCCTAACAGCAGCTAGCAGGAGGAGGCGCAGTGAAATGGAGTGATACACAGTCTGCTGCAGAGCTATTAGAAGCAGCAGAAGAAGAAGAAGCTTGCCCAATAGCTCGCTAACAGATTAGCACTAGTATCTTAGCAAACTACCAGAAACAGCATTATCTTTATGATGGATTAATAATGGTACTAGACACACGTAACTCTATAGAGCCCCGTTGTGAGGTCTGTTTATCAAAATAACGCATATTTTGAAAACGGTTTTACTTTGTGGAGTAAATCAGCAGCTAACTAGTCTCGGTTTCCAGACGTTTGGTGAGCGGCGCCAACAGCGCCACCTAACCACCAAAGGCAGTGAAATGGATTAAGACTGAGAGCTGAGTCTAGCAGCTAAGCAATGATAGAGCAGCTGTGAAGCGGAGTGATAATACAGTGAGTGAAGTGTCAGTGCTGTTATCGTGAAATGTCTTCTTCTGTTGTTTAATGGCGGTTGGCAAAGGAGACTTGAAGAGAAACAATAGTTCACACAGGAAAGAAACAATTTAATTGTTCAGTGTGTGGTAAATGTTTTGCCATAAAGGAGACTTGAAGAGACATGATAGTTCACACAGGAGAGAAACAATTTAATTGTTCAGTGTGTGGTAAATGTTTTGATCAAAAAGGAGAGTTGAAATCACACATGATAGTCCACATAGGAGAGTCTGTTGTTGTAATGTTTAAATAATTCACTATACATATTGTCAAGTGTTTCTAATTTATACACCATACAGGCATTAAAAAAATGGATGTGTGTGTTCAGGGATGCATGAAGCTGGGGGCGGGAGGAGAACAATATGAAACGATGAAGGTTGGGGTAGTAGGCCTATAGTTCCTGTAAGAAATTCAAACCACTTTCACCCCTGGGAAGCAGCGTGGCAAACTGTGAATGGATGAGGAGACAGCATGAATGAAAGGGGGCGTGCCTAACAATGAATGTGTTATGCAAGTCAAAGAAATGGGGCGTGAATGAATGAATGAATGAATGAGCTTTATTTGTCATTGTCACAAAACAAGTTTTAAGAACAACGAAATTGAAGCAATCCCCTACTGTATGTGCGTTTAGACAAGACAATAAGTTAGGTAATAAAGACAATGGTATAAAATTACCGAGGTAATAAAGGGTAAAAGTGTCTAGTGTATCACAGTATGAGGTAATAAAATAAAAATAAAAATAAAAAGTGTCTAGTGTCAGGTTTGTTCTGTGTACACTATATACATTCCACTTACATTCCCCTTAGCATCTTGCACAGTCCTATATACATTAGCATCGACATTGCACTTGGTTCTGTGTACATATACTCACATATGTCTATGTATATGTACATATGTACATCATATGTACATATGTACATATACATGGGGCGTGCACTGTGATATGAGCTGACCTGGGCGTTGTTAGCTGCCAAGTAGCCTTCGTTATTGAAATGTGTTAAAACATCACTTGTCACCTTGCTCGGTGCCGAGCTCTTCAAGGCCTCGCGGTATGAAAACCTGCAGTGCGGATGTGCGGACAGCTTGGTGATTTAATTTTGCATCGGATGTTGGAGAATCACAGTATCTCTCAGCATGAGGGAAACTATCGGCGCTTACAGCGACAATATGTGAGATATAGCAATGTGACTTTTAAAATGCATACTGTAGGCTATATCACGGCACCATCGTTCAATCGCATGTCCTTGGTGCTTAAAACAAACAAGCAATGCATCGGGACTGTTATTCATCCTGTGTGTGTGTGTGTGTGTGTGTGAGAGAGAGAGAGAAAGAGAGAGAAAGAGAGAGAGAGAGAGAGAGGGGTGTATGTATTGGCCTCAGGTACAGTATATTTGTAATATTTGAAAATGTGTTACATCACTTTGGTCATCAAGCCATAGTTCACACAAACTCATGGACACTGTAGCGACTAAAACCGTTAGAAATGAGTATAACCGCCGCCCCCTCAACACTGATTCTATGTAGCTTAGCAAAAGGACAAATCCCTCCTAACACACTTTTAACACTGTTAAAATGCCCTTACTGCTGATATAGCTTCCACTCCTGGGTCCATTTCTTGTTTTGTTCCTGCAGATAGCCGGGCCGAACGTAGACAACGTTATGTCAATTGATATCCCACGCAGCGTTACAGTATGTTCTGTTGCTATATACCCAGTCTTAACTGGGTATATAGCAACAGACAATGACACAATAATAAATAAATAAAATAATAACAATGACACAATACTAAACTAGCCTGCCTCCAAGCACACACCAAAAGGGCCGTTCTATTTTAGAGAAACGTGTCTATAGGGACATCTATGTATTCTCTCATGTAAGCAGTAAAAGGAATAGGACCAAGGTATCATTTGCTTGGACAGGAAGTCTTATTCTCATGGAGGAAAATGCTCAGTAGAACTAAATGCTAAATAACGCTGTGCATGGCCGTCAGCCTGTGATTAGCATTATGGGGAAAAAGAACGTTATATAGTTAGTACAGTATTCTGTCATCTACCGCTGCTTATGCTGGTCAATCCTTCATGGTTTACAAAAAGGACATTTTAATTTCAAATACATTGAGCATCGCAGATTGTGGCCCTACAGTCTAGGGCCTATCCCTGGCTTTTCCAATTGTCCCTGAAGCCCACACAAACCCTCGCTGGCCACAAATGACCCACTTGAGTTTACAATGGCCACTGATCCCTGACCTGCTGCAGTGTGTTTGGAAGAAGTTGGGACACGCAGACTAGAGTCACTGAAGGAAACACATACTACTTACTGCAACAATAAGGACCACGTTACTCCTCCTTATCTCCCAATGGCCCAACTTCAGGTCCAAATACCAAGGAGACAGAAATGACTAGGCCCATGAGAAAGTCCAGTGATTATGGGCCATCTTCAAATCCGATTCATATCAACGCATGCACATTGCTTCTACAGTAGTAGTTTAAATCAGTAGATCTCTCAGGGGATGAGGTCGGTGTCACACTGTATTTGGTCCCATCAGATTCTGTGACTGGCCCTCACCTGGCCGCCCCACGGTGTACTTTCATACCTGCCCACACGGGAGTCACCCTATTTTTAACCCTTTCTCCCACTGTGCTCCTGATTGGTCATTTCTGCCGTTTTCATAGTGATACAAATTAAATGGCTGTAGTTTTAAATTATTATTATTATTATTATTAATAATAATAATAATAACATTATTTTAAAGTCAGAGTGAAGCTTCTGCTATCGTATGAAACTGTGTTTCATATGAAACACACACGCACACACACACCTACACCTACTGTACTGTACACACACACACACACACACCCAACACACACACATGCGCACACACACACACGGGTATAGGATATAACGATTTAAATTGACGATTTGCCAAGACATCTGGATGATGTCAAACTTCCGAAACAGTAAACAATTCGAAACCCTCGATCCGCTACGATCGACTATCCGAGCTTGTTTTTCTGAGCCTGAGGAAACGCGCTCTGGCAGTTGGTCCGGCAGCCCCACCACCGCGTAGACCCTTAGAACCAATTAGGGACGGTTTCTCTCTGAACATTCCTCAGATCGCTCCCCCTCCAACAATCTCCCTGGAAAAGACGCCCGCCCTAATAGGCGGTAATGAAGGAAACGGCGTTTCCCACTCATTCGCCGTCGAGCCGAACGACGCTCCTTGCCGCTGATAGGGAGTTCACTGTACGTGACGTTCATAACAAAAACCAGCACAGCCAGATGAAAGATAGCGGGGGGGAATCATGAGGGGTGCAACCCCGAACCCCCCCACCGGAAAACACGCACAGCTACACACAATCACAGGCGAACTGACGATCCACGCTCAAACACACTCGCACAGCGCCAATCCAGTCACACACCAAATCGTGTACGGCGCGCGTCGCACAACTAGTCACACACCAACACAGAGGAACAAGGCGAGCATTTCATAACTGACTGAGATAGATAGTGTATATAGCTCTGCTGACATCAGATAGGTGCAGGTTAATGTCTGAGATAGATAGTGTATATAGCTCTGCTGACATCAGATGGGTGCAGGTTAATGTCTGAGATAGATAGTGTATATAGCTCTGCTGACATCAGATGGGTGCAGGTTAATGTCTGAGATAGATAGTGTATATAGCTCTGCTGACATCAGATGGGTGCAGGTTAATGGCTGAGATAGATAGAGTATATAGCTCTGCTGACATCAGATGGGTGCAGGTTAATGTCTGAGATAGATAGTGTATATAGCTCTGCTGACATCAGATGGGTGCAGGTTAATGACTGAGATAGATAGTGTATATAGCTCTGCTGACATCAGATGGGTGCAGGTTAATGGCTGAGATAGATAGTGTATATAGCTCTGCTGACATCAGATGGGTGCAGGTTAATGACTGAGATAGATAGTGTATATAGCTCTGCTGACATCAGATGGGTGCAGGTTAATGACTGAGATAGATAGTGTATATAGCTCTGCTGACATCAGATGGGTGCAGGTTAATGTCTGAGATAGATAGTGTATATAGCTCTGCTGACATCAGATGGGTGCAGGTTAATGACTGAGATAGATAGTGTATATAGCTCTGCTGACATCAGATGGGTGCAGGTTAATGGCTGAGATAGATAGTGTATATAGCTCTGCTGACATCAGATGGGTGCAGGTTAATGGCTGAGATAGATAGTGTATATAGCTCTGCTGACATCAGATGGGTGCAGGTTAATGTCTGAGATAGATAGTGTATATAGCTCTGCTGACATCAGATGGGTGCAGGTTAATGTCTGAGATAGATAGTGTATATAGCTCTGCTGACATCAGATGGGTGCAGGTTAATGACTGAGATAGATAGTGTATATAGCTCTGCTGACATCAGATGGGTGCAGGTTAATGACTGAGATAGATAGTGTATAGCTCTGCTGACATCAGATGGGTGCAGGTTAATGTCTGAGATAGATAGTGTATATAGCTCTGCTGACATCAGATGGGTGCAGGTTAATGTCTGAGATAGATAGTGTATATAGCTCTGCTGACATCAGATGGGTGCAGGTTAATGACTGAGATAGATAGTGTATATAGCTCTGCTGACATCAGATGGGTGCAGGTTAATGGCTGAGATAGATAGTGTATATAGCTCTGCTGACATCAGATGGGTGCAGGTTAATGACTGAGATAGATAGTGTATATAGCTCTGCTGACATCAGATGGGTGCAGGTTAATGACTGAGATAGATAGTGTATATAGCTCTGCTGACATCAGATGGGTGCAGGTTAATGTCTGAGATAGATAGTGTATATAGCTCTGCTGACATCAGATGGGTGCAGGTTAATGGCTGAGATAGATAGTGTATATAGCTCTGCTGACATCAGATGGGTGCAGGTTAATGGCTGTAAACTGATTGTGATAAGAAGCATCTGGAAATGAGCTGCTGCTAATGAGTCAACAGATCCTGTGCGATGATGAAGTATGAACACTTAAAAACTAAACGAGAGAGTGCTTTTTGAAGTGTGTTGTTTTCTCCATGCTGAGGCGGACGGAGAGCAGACTGTTGGAGGTCTTCTCCTCTGAACCGAAAAATACCCCCACCTGGTGGTTTCACCAGATTGCCCCCCGTCGCAACTGGAAGAGCTAAGCAAGGCAAAAGGTTGATTGAAGGCTATTGGGCACTTTTGCCCCTGATGAGAAGGAAATTGAAAAGCCCCTCCCACACCGGGCCGTGATGCCCTGAGGTCACTAAAGGTCACTACCTTGGCAGTGCCCTGCTAGCAGCCTGGCTACTGTCAGTTGCTTTAAAAGCATCAGTGGTCTCAGTTGAATGTAGCCTGTCCTATGCAAAGAATGTGTAATTGTGTAATTAACACACATTTCAGAAAAATCGCGCTTCACGATGTCAATAGAGCAATTGCCTAGCATCCACCTAAAAAGAATTTGCGCAGCACGATCTGATTTCACCAAGTAACAGTTGTTCCTGGACTGACATTTCTTCCTAGTATGGGCTGGGGAAAACCCCGCCCCCGGACTCATTTGATTGGTCGCCACAATTGCTTCTTCCTTAAAATGTGCGGCAAAGGAAAAAAATGTGGTGCGATCGCGTTGAATCTTTCAGGAAGTGTAAAATGCACACGTGCGGGTGACCAAATTATTTTATTAGGTAATTAGAGCCGACCAACTGGGCAAAAATGGCTAATTAGTGACCAAAAATGAGTCAAGTTCAGCACCATGTTCGCTACCGATGGAGCTCACCTGAGCGGAGGAGAACAGCTGAGCGGAGTTGGAATCAGCCAGGGAGGTTGGGCTATGAAAACCCTCTGGGGCGAGAGAGAGGAGAGGCTGTATGCCAACTCTGGGAGCGAGCTCCTGAGTAAATGGCCAGTGATTGTGTGCTCCAACAGGGTATCAGAATCAGAATTCCAGTATAACAATAATGTGTGTGTGTGTGTGTGTGTGTGTGTGTGTGTGTGTGTGTGTGTGTGAGTGTGTGAGTGAGTGAGAGTGCGTTAACAATGGCTGCGTGTGTGTGCAGCCTGATACAATGCACAGGTATTGCGCTTGTACGATTCAACTCTAAAGTAACATCCTGTGTGTTTTGCACAAAATTGTCTGGAAGGTGCAAATGGACAAATCTCATAGAAAGCATTGACCAGGTGGCCTTGGCAAAATGATTTGTCTTCTGGAAGAAGGTGGTGCTAGAAGAAGAACTACTATTGGCTCTTCAAGTCTTGTTTATATGACCTCGTGACCAATAGCTTCATTATGCTCCATCTATATTAACATAGCCATGAATATTCAACACTATAATACAACTGTGTAATCATCCAGATTTCCAGGTCCTTGGCTCCCAACCTGCAGCATGAATGAAGCTGTCAAGCTGCCACTCTCTCAGCCCCACTTTTCTTCTGCAGTCCAACAGCGATGGCACCCAGACAAGAGTCCACATTGGGGATTTGATAGAGTACCAAGGGAACTTCAGTTGTCAGAATAGCACCATTGATGTCCTCATGTTTGGTTTCACCCAAACTTCAACATGGACATGTTGTCTGTTTGAAAGCCGCACAGTTCTCTTTGTGCAGGTCTGTCTCTGTGCAGGTCTGTGCAGACTTTTAAGCCCAATTTATACTCGGTCTGTCGACACTTTCAAGTGTCGCCGAGTAGTGTCTCTCCTACCAAGTGAAATTTCGAATGTCGGTGAATACGTCACAAAAAGTGTTGCGCAAAAGTGTGATTGGCGCGATTGGCTGGATAGAAGAGCACGCGCGTTCCTTGTTTTGATTTTCGCGTGAAAAACTTTGTGAAAATCACAAAGAACACGCGTGACCAACTTCCCAGAGAGAGAGGAGTTCTTGCAAGGACAGTGCGTTATAGTTTGTTAACCGTTTCCATTATATTGCAATCTGCCTGTTTATGTCCGACGTGGTTTCACTGTCGAGATTTGATTACTGCCTGGGAACCTGACGATAATTTGCTTTGACAGTTGGGAATTGGTCTGGCGATGTCAAGCTAGACATAAACAAACCAGCATACAGCAGATTCCCTCTCTTGGCTGTCTGCACTTGTTGTCTATAGCGTTCGAGTGTCACGTGACCGCTAAGCCTAGAGGAGTGTTCACTGAAGCATAAACGCAGCAACATGAGCGACACTTTCTTTATTGTCGGCGACCATGTGTTGAGCGACACTTTCCAATAAGTATAAAATGTAGGCTTTAGAGAATGTATGCATCTGCGCAGAAGGAGAATAATTTAATTGACGTAAAGCGTAATATGGTCAGAAAATCACAAGGACTAAAACTCGAATCTTCAGACATTCAGACAGAATATTCGTTCATAATGCTGACATTCACATTTAAAAATTAGCATTTGATTATTAATATTATTCTTTATTATCTTCCTTATTTTAGTTGTATTTATTTTTTAAAGGCGGGTGTTTTTAGGTGAATAAACTACCAAATGGAGTGTACTATATGGAAAGCTTGAATATTTAACTAACACACTAGGTTAGACTACCCAGATCTGTTTTTATTTTACTGTACGTCACGGAACATGGCGCTAATAGTGTTAGCAATCTGCATTAACATACAGTTTAACGTTAGCATTTGAGCTAATGCTAATGGCTGTACAATATATGAATCCATTGACTGTAAAGGAGTATAGCTTTAACAATCCAGTAGGTGTCTGTGTTTTCACTGCAGTAAAGAAAGTTGAACAAAAAGACTCATATTTATAGCGATCAATCACTTTATTCCATTTATTTATTTTTATAGATGTTCGGTACAGCTGGTTTCGTACAAATCAATCTTGCCATGCTCCGATCTATGGCTTTCAATCAGCGTCCAAAGGCAGCTAGAGGCGGGGTTTACTGTGGAGAAGCGAGCCTATGATAGACAGATGGTTCATCCAATCCCCTGCCAGCTTTTTTTTTTTTTAAGTGACTGGCCTCTTTAAACAGTTTCGTGAGCGAGTTCCCATTTTGGTTACGTGAAAACAAACAGCCCGTCAGTCCGGCCGCGTAATATTTCATCACTCTGTCACGCACCTTGTGCGCTGGATGGAACGCGCCCGGTACGCTTGTGCACAAAGATGATACGCCCACGGGCACACCAGCGCACAAGCCGTCGCACATCGGGATCGGGCGCATCATGGAACGCACCTGGTCGGGGTGAGGCAATGGTCAAGTTATGGGGTTGGAGGTTGGAGCTCCGTCTTCCAAGGGTAGTCCTGCTTTGGAGACCATTGGAGCCCCCCCCCCCCCCCCCCACCACCACCATTGTCTGTCTGTCTGTCTGTCTGTCTGTCTGTCTGTCTGTCTGTATGTCTGTCTGTCTGTCTGTCTGTCTGTCTGTCTGTCTGTCTGTCTGTCTGTCCGTCCGTCCGTCCGTATGTACTTTCATTTGTTTTCAAATAATTCTAGCCTAAACATTGTGGGCTTCCCTACAAAGCTTTCAGCTACAACGTTGTCACTTGTCATGCCTCATAAAGACAGTACAGTGCACTCCTGCTACAGTGCGTTTCAAAATGTCAGATGGCCGCATATTAATACCATCATTTTCTAAAGTAGGCCTACGTGTAATTTTAGACAACTTAATTACTTTTAAATCACCCCAATCCTCCTTGGTCATGACACTGCCTTCTGAGTGTAGGAACTCATGTTCTAAAGCATCCCGTAGCACACAGGAGCATTTAGTGAGGGACACCAGTGGAGCACAGGCTGTTTTAGGATGAAGCACACAGAGGTTTGTGGGTGACTTTGTTCTCTCAGATAATGAGGTCATTTTTGTGTGTGTTCTATAATCTTTTGTTAAAATTCCCGCAGCTATAAGAGCCTGTATTTCAGGCCACTGCTAAACATTTGGTGTGTGTGTGTGTGTGTGTGTGTGTGTGTGTGTGTGTGTGTGCGTGTGCGTGTGTGCGTGCGTGTGCGTGTGTGCGTGTGTGTGTGTGTGTGGGGTGGCTGCTAGTAATGTTATCGCTTCGACTTGGCGAGTTTTTAAATGACCAGGAAATGACTTTTGGGGATGAGTTTGCTCTTTCTAATTGGATAATTTCATTTGGACTGATTTGTTCGTCAAGTCACTATTATCCACCATGTCCAAGTCGAGTGTCGAGTCCCCAGTGTTCCAGAGTCCCTGTCTGAATCCAGTCGGGGTTACTGAACATGAGCGTGAATCCACATGTAGGTAGAACACGCATGCCTGCCCTTGAACGAAATTGAATACCGTAATGTCACTTAAGTAGGATTTTCAGGTATCTGTACTTTACTCAGTATTTATTTTTCTGACAACTTTTTACTTTTACTCCCTCCATTTTAACAGACATATCTGTACTTTCTACTCCTTACATTTTCAAAACAGTCTAGTTACTTTACTCTTTAATGCACAACAGACAAAAACGATGTAACGTAGTTTGTCTGTCTCTCTCTCTTGTCGCACATGCAAAACAAGACACAGAGTCTAAATAAGGAGTGGCCGATGATCAGTGATGTAACTTGAGCATAGTGATGTCATCAGAGAGTGATGTAATCAGTGAGTGATTCATCAGTGATGTCACTCGAGCAGTGAGTGATGTCTTCAGTGATGTCACTCGAGCAATCGTGATGTCATCTGTGAGTGATGTCATCACTCACTGCGCATCACTCACTGCGCACGAGATGCCTAGTATATAATGCTATAATGTAATAATGTATGATGTCATGTTATGATGTCATAATGTCCAAACCAAGTCCCTTCATAATGTCTTCTGTTTGAGACACAGCATATAAGTCAGTGTGGTGCAGTGACACATCTGAAGGAATGGCTGTTCAAGCAGGACATGATTACAGGCAGCTCTATGATGCCGTCAGTGCAGGAGACCTGGACACACTGAGAAGCCTGCTGCAGGAAGACCACTTCAGAAGGCTGATCAATGAGCTGTGTGTTTATGGGTGTTGGACCCCTCTGCAGCTCGCAGCCTGGTCGGGTCATGCTGCCTGTGTGGACTACCTGATCACACAGGGAGCACAGGTAGACCTAGCTGATGAGTATAACACGACACCTCTCTGCTGGGCCGCGCGCTACGGTCACCTGGACTGTGTCTGGATCCTCCTGGAAGCCGGGGCCGACCCTAACATAATCACACCCCGCTCAGACACCCTTCTCTACATCAGTGCTGCACACAACCACCTGGCCTGCTTCCACCTGCTGCTCCAGGCTGCTGGCGTTCTGACCCGTGACGTGGCTTCTCTCCTGCTGGATAAGGTGCTGCGTAACAACAGGTGCAACACGGCCGTCGTCCAGCTGCTGCTGGACCACGGTGCTGACCCGGCCCTGGTGACCACAGGACCACTGCTGGAGGAGAGGGCGGATCCTGAGGCTCTCAGAGTCTTTCTGGAGGCCAAGATATGTCCTCGCAGTCTGGCCCACGTGTGTCGGATCCGGATCCGCCAAGTGCTGGGCACACATCGCCTGAACCAAGTCCACTCCCTACCACTAACACCAGTGATGAAGGACTTTGTGCTCCACCAAAACTGACTTGGAACTTGAAGGGAGTCAGTTTATTTATTTCATTTCCTAGATTTAGTTCTTCAGTGACTGTGTTTCAATCAAATCCAGGACCAGAGATTATATACCATCAGCAAAAATACACCACCTGTATCCAATATTAATATGATGTGAGGTTCAGTTAGCTTTGCACAGAAACAACCGGGATAAATACTTTTTACTTATATACTTGATTACATTTCAGTGCCTGTAATTTTTTACTTTTACGTGATTAAACAAGTTGAATCAGTACTTCTACTTTTACCAGAGTCTTTATTTAGACAAGTAACTATACTTCTACTTAAGTAAAGAATGTGTGTACTTTTCCCATCTCGAGTATTAATATAGCCCAGCTATACCTTATGCCAAAATATTAGGGCCTATTGAAAAAAAGTCAATTCACAAGTTAGAGTCTGAGTTTCCAACTTCTGAGTCCGATCATCCGAATGTATGGATGCTCGAGTCCAAGTCCAAGTCATATACATGTATATACAGTATATATATATACCGTATATATATATATATATATATATATATATACCGGTATACTGTATATATATATATATAGTGCTTGAATGGGTTCTCCACTTCAGACTGTGTGTGTGTGTGTGCGTGTGCGTGTGCGTGTGCGTGCGTGCGTGCGCGCGCGCGCGTAGCCAAACTGCGTAGGTGTGTATAATTATATGACTCAGAGGAGAGGAGTGCTAGAGATACCCCTGCAGACAATATTATTCTCTGCGCGATGCGCCCGGTCCCCCTCGGCTGGTGGAGCGAGAGGAGGAGAGAGACGGGGAAAGGTTACGCCAGCAAGGGTGGGTATTGAAATTCAAGACCACTTCACCTCGCCCAGGAGTGGCTGTCTGAAGATTAACGAGCTATTTGGGGAGGGTTCAGCTATTTCACATGCACAGGGTCCCACATTAGTGATATCATTAATTTTACAACACCAGGGTGCTGTCACCCCGCAGTAAGCGTGCCATGTGCCTATGATAAGCATTCCCTAATTAAACAACAGCAGAAAAAAAAACAGAGGTTCCACCTTTTGACATTCAGAGGCTTGGGAGGAAAACAAACTGGGGCTAGTCAGACGGTGCGATCCGTGCGCTCCTCGCGGGCCGCCCCGCGCCGGCTTTTACATATTTCAGAGCGGAGTGATTGGATGGGTATCGATCCCGCCGAGTCCACGGAGAGGCACAGAGAAATCCTCAGAGTGTGGAGAGTGTTTCTGACAGGTGGAGGTTGATGGCTGCACCCCCTCCGCACTGGAAACCTGCTGAATGTTGAACCACCCCCATATGCACAGTGCACACACACACACGCACACGCACATGCACACACACACACACGCACGCACACACGCACACACATACGCACACGCGCACACACACGCACACGCACATGCACACACACACACACGCACATGCACACATACGCACACGCACACACGACACACACACACATACACACACACACGCGCGCACACACACGCACATGCACACACACGCACATGCACACACACACACACACACACACACACACACACACACGTAGACGCATGCACACACATACACACACACACATACACACACACACACACACACACACACACACACACACACTGTTGTCGTATACTCAGCAGCACTGATGACTTGGATTTGGAGTCGAGCATTCATGCATTGGCACGTTGGAGATGAGGACACTGACTTGTTAATTAACTCATTGATACTTGATGCAGCATTTGCGTGTACATCCCTCATTTGTGTGTGTATCCGTTTAAGACCGCGAACCGCGTCACGTGGTTCGCGGTCTTAAAGAGATACACACACAAATGCTGCCTCAGGTATCAATGGGTTAATAAAGACTGTTTATTTTGTTTTTCTAATAGGCTCTAATAACTCTAAAGACTCGGTCTTGTCTATGGTGTCTCGGACTTGGACTCGAGCACTGGGGACTCTCGACTCGAGATATAGTGACTTGACGACAACACTGCACATACCACACCAGTACCCCACGCCCTCCTCCCACCACCACATACACACAGAGATGGGAAGTAACTAAGTACAAATACTTTGCTACTGTACTAAAGTAGGATTTTCAGGTATCTGTACTTTACTGAGTATTTATTTTTCTTTTCACTTTTACTCCCTACATCTTAACAGAAATATCTGTACTTTCTACTGCTTACATTTTCAAAACAGGCTAGTTACTTTAGTTTTAATGCACAACAGACAAAAATGTGTAACATAGGTTTGTCTGTCTCTCTCTCTTGTTGCACATCCAAAACAAGACACGTCTTACAGTAAATAAGGCGTGTCCGATGATGTCATCAGTCACTCGAGCAATTGCGACGTCATCAGTGAGTGATGTCATCAGTGAGTGATGTCATCAGTGAGGGATTCATCAGTGATGTTACTCGAGTAATTGTGATGTCATCAGTGAGTGTTTGAGACACAGCATACAAGTCGGTATGTTACAGTGGCAGATCTGAAGGAATGGTTTGTCAAGCAGGGCATGGCGACATGCGATTCATCAATGCCATCAGGGCAGGAGACCTGGACAAACTGAAGAGCCTGCTGCAGGAAGACCACTTCAGAAGGCTGATCAATGAGCCGTGTATTAGTGGGTGGACCCCTCTGGAGCACGCAGCCTGGAGGGGTCATGCTGCCTGTGTGGACTACCTGATCACACAGGGAGCACAGGTAGACCTAGCTGATGAGAATAACGGGACGCCTCTCTACTGTGCCATGTACAACGGTCACCTGGACTGTGTCCGGATCCTCCTGGAAGCCGGGGCCGACCCTAACGGAAGGAACGGCAACCGCACCCTGATCTACTGGACTGCCCTGTTTGGAAGGCTGGAGATACTGCAGGAACTCATCAGGTACCGTGCTGCTGTTTCTGTTGACATAGACACCCTCGAGACGTCGCCTCTCTTCATCAGTGCTGTACGCAACAACCTGGACTGCTTCCACCTGCTGCTCCAGGCTGCTGGCGTTCTGACCCGTGACGTGGCTTCTCTCCTGCTGCAGGTGGTGCTGTATAAAAGTTGCAACACGGCCTTCGTCCAGCTGCTGCTGGACCACGGTGCTGACCCGGCCCTGGTGACCACAGAGCAGGCACAGCTGGAGAAATGGGCTGATCCTGAGGCTCTCAGGGTCTTTCTGGAGGCCAAGAGATGTCCTCGCAGTCTGGCCCACGTGTGTCGGATCCGGGTCCGCCAAGTGCTGGGCACACATCGCCTGAACCAAGTCCACTCCCTACCACTAACACAAGTGATGAAGGACTTTGTGCTCCACCAAAACTGACTTGAAGCTTGAAGGGAGTTACTGCATGATTATATACCATCAGCATACACCACCTGTAAATCCTACTACTATCATTTGAGAGCGAGAATTGGAGTGTGTCTGTGTGTACTCGGTTCATCGTCTCTAGAGTCCTCACCCCAGAAATTATGTTTATCTTAATATGACATGAGGTTCAGTTAGCGTTGCACAGAAACATCCGGGAGAAATACTTTTTACATCTAATACTTGATTACATTTCAGAGCCTGTATTTTTTTTTTTACTTTTACTTGATTAACTCATTGAGTGCCAGCCACTTTTGGAGAACGGGACGCTCCCAGTGCCAGAGTTTCAGAGCGTTTTCAGTGATTTCTTGAGGCCCACAGAATATTGCGTGATATTACTATGTAAACACCGAACACGCACAAAGAACGATGAGACTATTGTATCAGCAGCAAAAAAAAGTTTATTGATATAATTTTCCGTTCTTTAGTTATCAGCCGGGGAAGATAGGTCAAAAACAGCAAAAACATGCGTTTCCATCTAGAAGCTGAGATATTGAGCCTTTTGTGAAATTAAGCATTTCAAGCAAATCACTGACTCTGAAACTAATATTTTCTGACCTGAAACATCTGAACAGTAATTTCCTTCAATATAACAGCACCCCCACCCCCCTCTACTGCAAACTCCTCCTCCGTGGGTGTGTCTCTGGTGGCTTTGCTCGCTCTGCTGCTTGTCAGGCGAGTCTCTGCTGCTTGCGGATCCACGTTCGGATGGCCGCCGCTCGTCGGGGGAGTCTGGATCGGGCTCGCTCGTTTCTGGGGTTTCGGTTGTGAGCTGGGATGAAGCTGCGTCCGATTCTGGGCTTTCTGGGCTTTCTGCTGCGCGTTTCAAAGTGTGCTGCACCCAGAGTCTATTTTCGGAGCCCCCCACCGTTGTGCGCCGGCTCCCAGCGCGACAGCGAAAAGCCAAGCCATTCTCATGAGAATGGTTTCATCACGGCTTTTTCTGCTGTTTTTACTCAACTTTCTCTAATCTGGAGAGCACTGTCGCCACCTAATGGGTCGGTAAAATAGGTTATACACATTCAACATGCTCCAAAATTTTACAGGAGATGTATTAGGCATTGATCCACGTCCCACCGTCAAAAAACGCAATTGACGACAATCGTCGTCATTGGCACTCTACGTAACTAATCAAATTGACGACGATTGTCGTCATTGGCACTCAATGAGTTAAACAAGTTGAATCAGTACTTCTACTTTTACCAGAGTCTTTATTTAGACAAGTACAGTAACTGTACTTCTAAAGTAACGAATGTGTACTTTTCCCTTCTCTGCATACACACATCCCACAGTCCCTCAGGACCACATTGTGAGGTGTGCGCTAACACGTCACGTTATAATAATGTTTCTTCCACATGTATAGAACATGAGGCTCGACTGTGTGTGTGTGTGTGTGTGTGTGTGTGTGTGTGTGTTTGTTGGCTGGCCTGCGAATCATGAAATTAGAAACGTTAGCTAGTTTCTTGAGCATGACTTGAAGCCATGTCATTATGCTAGCTGAGACACAACTCAAAGAAAATAATGAACATTTAAACAGAAGATGCGTCCAGTGGGGGATTGGCATGGAGCCGTCTTTATGGGTTGTTTGGTGCAGTGTGTCGGTAACCCGCTGCCTACCTGTCAGCACCTGGGAGAAAGTACACGCCCCAAGCATCATCCGCTCGGCCTTCCACCAAAAGAGCTACCTGTTGCCTTCATGCCATGTGGAGGGAGCAAAGTTGCAAAACAGAATTATTTATAGTAATCAGTATTTCAACATAATGGTGCCCTGGAGTGGCTGCCTCTGACAAAAAAAACATTTTGTGCTAATGAAGAATTAATTTGTGCGCTGTCGCCTCACAGCTAGAAGGTCCTGGGTTCGATTCCCACCTGCGCCGCTGTGAGCGCTGAAGGAATGCGTGCCCGTCCGCATGTCCTCGAGTGCCCACCGCCCGGGTGGGGTCGTCAAAAGGGCCTTTCTGTGTGGAGTTTGCATGTTCTCCCCGTGCCTCCCTGGCAGGGGCGGACTGGGATCATAATTCAGGCCGGGCATTAGATACCAAGCAGGCCAGGCCGATACGGGCCGACGCGCGTGCCGGCGACCAAAGGCCGTTTCAAGCCCAATTTGGGCCGTTTGAAGCCCATATTGAAGCCCGGAAGTGATGTCATCAGTGATGCCACTGGAGCAAGTGCATTGTGACATCACTGATGATGTCATAGGCATCATCAGTGATGTCATGGGAGCAATTGTGATGCGAAGTTGTGACATCATCAGATTGTGACATCACCAGTGATGTCATAAGAGCAGTTGCGCCCGCACGGCGGGCGAGCTGCAGAGCGGGCGAGCCTAGAAATCGAGCGAGATGCCGCCTAGTATTACTTAGTTAAACTTACATAACACAACATTAAACCAATTCAACCTCTTAATGAACACTGGCATCATTAGTTTCTCTAAATCAATGTAAGGGTAAGGTTTAAGTTAACAAAGTTCACTTCTTTGGCTGGCAGCCGAAAGGCCTTCAGCTGGGAGTACCGAAGTACTGAAGATCTCTGCCACTGTATGCATACGTTAATAATCAAAGTTGCATGATGTGCACATTTGACTAAAACTTGCTCATATTTAAGTTAATTCAAACCAAAGTGAGTGCGTGTCCCAACCCCCCCCCCCCCCCCCCCTAGCCATGTGCACAATGAAAGCCATTAGGCTGAATCCAAAAGAAGCCAGGGCTTATGGCCACCGATGTCACTTAGCACCTGAGATACTAACTAGGCCTTCCTTCCTTTCCCCGAGCCAAAACCTGTTTCCACATTCAAAAGCCCGAAACCAAAACATGGAAAGTGGGATGTAATTAGGCCACAGCTGGCTATGGAGGCTCAGGTCCTGGTCTCACAGCTGATACTCCTCCATCTCTAACGTAGCAAGGCTGTTCTCTCCATGCTCCCAGGACGCATGTCCCCAGCCAGCACAGTAACATGAGTTATACATTTGTAATGAAAGTGATGAAAAATGAGGGTCTGGAGGATGGGGTTTCTCTCTGCAATGGTCGACGGGGGGACCAAAATGTATAAATTATTTTTCCCCATCATGTGCATGAAATAAGCCAAACAGACATAAATTGCGTTTGTAAAGTCAGTGTTGGCCCTGAAAAAAAAAAAAAAAACAGGCCGTTTGAGTGCTCAATATCAACTTGCATGCAGGCTACACATACAGGTATTTTTGCACAACTTGGATATATTGATGTCACGCACGCATGCACGCACGCACGCACGCACACGCACACACACACGCAAAGACAAGCTGGTAGTCAGTGTTATTTCAGAGTGGCGCAGTGGGTAGCGCTGTCGCCTTACAGCAAGCAGGTCCTCGGTTCGATTCCTGCCTGGGATGCTGTTGGCACTCGGGTTAGGCCTCCCCCATGCCTTTAGTACCTGGTGGGCTATCTCGTGAAAAGGGCCTTTCTCTGTGGAATTTGCACGTTCTTCCCGTGCTCACGTGCTCACCTGGGGTTTCCTCCATACACTGCAAGAACCCCCACTAAAAACATGCAAGAAGATCAGGGGGCGGCTGTAGCTCAGGAGTTAGAGCGGGTCATCCACGAATCGCTTTGGATAAAAGAGGTCGGTGGTTCGATTCCCGGCTCCTCCAGTGTGCATGTCGAAGTGTCCTTGGGCAACCCCAAATGACTCCCGTTGGTGTGCCACTGTGCCCGCACCCTGCGTGGTAACCTGCCGCCATCGGTGTGTGAATGGGTGAATGTACCTACTGACTGTAAAGCACTTTGGATAAAAGCGCTATTTCAATCAGAGAGACACATTTCTAGAATGACAATGATTTATTAGATGATTAGATACATGAGCCTGAAGGCACAGAGATATAGTTTGGCGATTAGACTCCATCATGACGTCATCTTGATTATGACGTCATGATCAGCAAGGGTAGATCAGCCAGGAATAGGAATGAAGATCCCCCCCGTGGAGTCTAGACCTGGTGGTGGTGACAGATGAGGTCTTGGTCTTGGTGGCGAAGCTTTTGAATCTGAGATCTCAGAGGACTGGAGGAGAATGGGGTGGAGGCGGGTCGCAGGAACGTACTGAAAAGCAACAGATCACACAGAGAAAGCGGAGAGCTTTTAGCTTTGACAGCTTGATGTGATAGGCTGAATGGGAAAAGGTGTCTTACTCTGATTGGCCTACAATGAACGATACCTCCCACAAACAGTGACGCTAGATAGAAGCGGGAAAAGGGGTGATTGATGACGTAATTTATCAATGAGTGGGCGTGACATTTAAAAGGTTTTCTCCTGACAGGGAAAGATGTGAATGAGGATAGGAGGGATGAATGAGAGCCAGTGACAACTAAAGGGTTTCTCCTAGAACAGGAAAATGCAGGTTGATTAAGAAGTGGGTATGAGAGCTAGTTATATCCTGAGAGTGAAAGAATGAAAAGTGAGTGAATGAATGACATTAAGGTCTCTCTTATAGAATTATCGCTCTAGCTACATTTCAATCAGAGAGACACATTTCTAGAATGACAATGATTTATTAGATGATTAGATACATGAGCCTGAAGGCACAGAGATATAGTTTGGCGATTAGACTCCATCATGACGTCATCTTGATTATGACGTCATGATCAGCAAGGGTAGATCAGCCAGGAATAGGAATGAAGATCCCCCAAAAAATGAATGAGAATACATACCAGAGGAGAGAGACTTCGACCGATACCTTACAAGGCAGCAGGAATCTATTAACATAATAAAGAACAATTAGACATGAAAGATTCAGGATGATGCCAAATGCTCTGGTAAGCCACAATGACTCTGCTGGTCATGAGCCTACTTGATATTAGCTGGAGTATGGCGACCGTTTAGGGAGAACGATCCAGAGCTAAACCGTGAGTTTAATGGTGAAATGGCCGCAGCAGCCGAAAATGCGAAGAGCCTGTAGGCTCTAATGTGCGAATGAATGAATGAATGAATGAATGAATGAATGGAGGCTGATGCGAAGAGAGACTCTTGAGGTCTCTGATGTGCGTTCTTTGATGCGAATGAAGCCGACATGGAGGCTGATGCGAAGAGACTCTTGAGGTCTCTGATGTGCGTTCTTTGATGCGAATGAAGCCGACATGGAGGCTGATGCGAAGAGACTCTTGAGGTCTCTGATGTGCGTTCTTTGATGCGAATGAAGCCGACATGGAGGCTGTTGAGAAGAGAGACTCTTGTAGTCTCTGCAAACAAGTGCAAATATGAGAAGAGTGATTAAAGTAGAATAGCCTAGATGTGTAGGGCGACTCGATGGACGCTGCTTAACACGTGCAATTATGAGGAGACCAAGACCATGAGTGACATGAATTAAGAACCACCACCAGTAATGGAAATGACTTACCAATCAAGGTTTCAGAGATTTTTGATGAGAGAGAATGACATTGATGTCAGGGCGGATATATGTGTGGAAGGCGGAGGAAGACCAGCGCCCCAGTAGTTGCAGAGAGGAGGACGACATCCCTTGGTTGGCAGCAGAAGTTGCAGCTCCTATTCTAAAACAGTGCCCTGAATAATGCTCAGGGGATATTTTACATTTAATAAGAACTAATTTTTAAATGATTAACGAACCAATATTTAGTCATGGGGAAATCCCCAGGGATGATGAACAACGGAGAAGAAGGACTAGACCTGGGCCTAACATGTAAATACTTAAGCATAGATCTGAAGGGGCAAAATTGGGAACCCGTGCGAGCTACGATTACGGAGCAAGCACCTCCACGTTTAGAATGTTTTAATTTCAGACTATAATGACTGGCATGAAAAGCCAGATCAGAAAACGTAACATCTCTATTAGAATCAAAAGACAGAGAGGAATTACAAAATTTGCCACTTCTAAGCAAAGCATAAAAAGCTAAAAAGAAAACAGCCTCTAACATGGAGTCCACATAGGGGGAAAAATAACCATTCCTGAGAGCTAATATCATGACGTGAAGAACAGACAGAGTGATGGGTTTTCTGTGATCGGGGACAGTGGAACAAACCTTAGATATTCCTTTAAGCAATAACTTAATAGCAGGATTTAAATATAGGCTAGGAAAAGATGGATCATAGCATCTAGCATTAAATTGAATGCCTGCTATTAGTCCTCGAATGTAAGGAGGTTTTCTATTGATGATGTCAACCACTGCCTGGTTGTCACATAGCACTGCGATACGTTTACATTTCCAGTGATGACCCCATATGTGACAAGCAACTGTGATGGGAAATATCTCATACAAAGCTGATGACTGATCGAAGTTAGCAAATTCAGAGGGCCAAGGGCTAGCAAACCATTGGCCTTGATAGAACCCCCCAAAACCCACGGATGGGCAGCATCCGTGAAAAATTTGAGCGAATCTGAGGAGTTAACCAGCTCATTATAGAAAAAAGTAATGCCGTTCCAATTATCCAGCTGGAACAACTTTAGCACTGATCACAATATTAGCGATGAACACTGTAGACTGAAAACACCTAGATGAGCAGATGGAATTAAACATGACTTGATTATTAGGATGATCTCCTCATGTCACCTGGGATCCCTTGTTTGCTCCGCCTCATCTCACCATCAAACAGTGACTGGGTGAGCTGAGCTGTCGTCTGAGGAAAGCATGACGCTTATACTGGGCTTGAGCATCGAAACAGCATGATGACACATGAACATCAGCACATGTATGCATGAATACGTACATTTATATTCGAGTAAACAATTAGTTAGATGGAGGAATTGCTTGTTTTGGCTGAAGTTGCTATGTATTGTCTGTAAGCAATGCAATGCATTAGGTTAACAGATGCGAATGAATACTTGCTGAAGTTTCCGAAGAAGCATGCGATGGCTGCTGTTGAGACCTGGTTAAGGCTACTGGAGAGGAAGCTGCGACCATCGCCTCATGGGAACGCCATCCACCATTGATATCCCGCCAGTCAATCTGAGGGAAAGCAGCTCAGACAACATGACTGAATTAGAATATGCTGCAAAGAACTGACGAATGCCGACACGTTTAAATGGTTTCAGAACGAGCTAGGTTACATAAATAATTACATTGAATGATGCAAAAGATTTAAGACATGACATGAACCTGCTGCCAGATACGTAAATGATTTGAGACCATGCACGCAAAACAGAGCATTTGACAAGAGTAGGACAGACGCGATAACGTTAGCTTTCCCAAGTTGAAAGCCCAGCTCCATGAGCCAGATGCTCACTCCCTGCCACCCTCTGCACAGTGCCAGAGGACACAGAATACACCAGCCTGACAAAATGGCTGACTATGAAAGTTACAAAATGGCTGACACATGTGACTGACAAATAATTGCATGACCTTAATTTAAGTCCCAACTTGAGACCAAGACGACTGCTTCTTTGATTATGCTGACTTAGAGCATGTTTAAACATTATAGTCTCAACACATGGTTCCTTAGCCATGAAGGGAACCTTGAAGCGAGCCATTTGACTGTGCTCGCAGTACACTCATTCATGAGCATGCTTACGCACATCCTGCCACTGAATGGGCTGATTTGAGCTTTTAGAGTGAGACGTGCATCCAAACACTGCACCAAAGTTAGATCTATCATGATCTTAGCTTATCACGCACGAGATCATGTGCAGAATTTTAACCTTGATTTAGACCCATGAACATTTTTACACATTATTGCACTACATTTATAAATTAAAATATATAACTAGATTTGGCCATATGAATGATCGAGATTCGAGTGCATCAT
The DNA here is from genome assembly GCF_964638095.1 of Poromitra crassiceps. NCBI lineage: Eukaryota > Metazoa > Chordata > Actinopteri > Beryciformes > Melamphaidae > Poromitra > Poromitra crassiceps. The sequence continues at coordinate 51,584,620 of NC_139628.1, read as the reverse complement.
GTGAATTGAATTAATAATTTAAGATGAGAAATCCTGTAAATGCGGCAGAGTTTGTGGGAAAACAGTTGATAGAACTTTGAACCAGCAAATTTGATCATGTGATGCAAGCATGGGAATGAGCGTGAATGATTAGCTTGAATGATTAGCCTGTTTTAGTGCGATGGTGTAGAATACTCAGCTTTGATAGAGTGAAGTAGAGTGAAGTGATGACTACATCTCCCAGCATGCTTAGCGCTGGGTGGACTGGGTCTGCAGATGACGTCACGATTTGCGTAATGGCGCTGAACAGCAGATTCGAGTAAATGATTATTCTTGAGTGGAGAGCTTGACACATGAGCTGAGTTCTGAATGTTTATTCTGAGCGGAGACTTGACTTGGACGATAGCAAGGAGTTTAGCCGAATGCTTCCAACAAGTGGAATATCCATACCTTTTACAGTCTATGATCGATACCAGCTTCCCTGCGCGTCAGGGCCAGTGCATTGCTGTTCAAGTGAAAACTCTCGGAGTCTTGCTGAAGCCGTGCGAGATTAGGAGCCGACGGAGCCGGGGACAGAGTCATGACGGACGAACAGAGGCGCGGTGGTCCGGGGCGCTTGCGTGTGTGGACAGGAATCACCATGGGCTGCACAGAGTGACAGGTAGGCAGGCGCAAGCAAGCCGTGTGGCGCAGCATGACACATAAGCATGACTTGCCCGACAGAATCCACGAACGAAAATGCCAGCATGAATGAACTCCTTGTGGGTGATAGTGACTGCAACACGAGCAGCATGACGGCGTAACGAGACCGGAGACAGCAGAGAAGTAAGCGGGCAGCAGCACTGAATGACCAACGCATCGCAGGAACGTACTGAAAAGCAACAGATCACACAGAGAAAGCGGAGAGCTTTTAGCTTTGACAGCTTGATGTGATAGGCTGAATGGGAAAAGGTGTCTTACTCTGATTGGCCTACAATGAACGATACCTCCCACAAACAGTGACGCTAGATAGAAGCGGGAAAAGGGGTGATTGATGACGTAATTTATCAATGAGTGGGCGTGACATTTAAAAGGTTTTCTCCTGACAGGGAAAGATGTGAATGAGGATAGGAGGGATGAATGAGAGCCAGTGACAACTAAAGGGTTTCTCCTAGAACAGGAAAATGCAGGTTGATTAAGAAGTGGGTATGAGAGCTAGTTATATCCTGAGAGTGAAAGAATGAAAAGTGAGTGAATGAATGACATTAAGGTCTCTCTTATAGAATTATCGCTCTAGCTACATATAAATGCAGGCCATTTACCATTTTACCATCATCGTCTGACCAGCGACGGTTCAGAAGCATCCTGGCCCGAACCATGGAGGACGAGCCAGGATGAGTCAAACGCCAAGGACCAATTACACGGCGCCTCTGAGCATGTGTGTGTGTGTGCGTGTGTGCGCGCGCGTGTGCGGATGCATGTGTGTGTGTGCGCATGTATGTGTGTGTATGTGTGTGTGTGTGCGTGTGTGCGCGCGCGTGTGCGGATGCATGTGTGTGTGTGCGCATGTATGTGTGTGTCTGTGTGTGTGTGTGTGTAAATGTCCAAAGCAGAAATGGAATCAGGAGTTTGGTGGAGCATCGTCTGGGGGCAGCGGGGGCGAGGCAACCCTATTGACAAAATGCCGCCGCCGAGTTTCGCTGTGATTCAATTTCATGCTGCTTTTGCAACATTCGACACTAAGGAGTTATGGGGCGGAGTCCATATTCATGTATTCAGGAGCTCTGAGACGGGTTTGCTCTCAAGTTGTGCTTGTCAAAATCTGTAGCTGCTATAACATCGCTGCGGGGGGAAATGACACTGGCTTTGAAATGAAAGGATTTGAACGTTTCGCACACCAAACTACATGAATTATTTAGCATTTTAAAGCCGTCTTCTTATCGCTGCTATTTTGTATGCAAAGCAGCATAAAATAGAGAGATCTTGTGTCTCCTTTGTTTTGTCCTTTCTCCGTCTTGTTAATCAGAGCAAAATACGCGTCGACGTCGTCTCTGTAAGAATCTGTATCATTCTCTAAAATCTTTCTGGTGGTTGCGTGTGTGTGTGTGTGTGTGTGTGTGTGTGTGTGTGTGTGCGTGTGTGTGTGTGTGTGCAGCACACGTTCAAATCAAACCGAAAATCTCCCGGCATCGCGCTACGCGAAGCTTTTCGGGGGTTTTGATTTCAGCATGGAACTCTATCACAGCAGAGTGGTGGTGTGTGTATGTATACATCAATAACGCCTTTTATCACCGGGCGCCCAAAGCGATCGCACGCCGGAGCCAACATCCCTCTCCCGAGTTTGTCGCTTCCCCTCACCAGCTTGCCTGATAGGTAACACAGTCAAAATGGGCAGAAGTAATGGCCGACAACACGGGCGGCGCCCGGCGCGGTGCCAAACAGCTCGCGGGCCCTCGCGGGCGCTGCCTTGCCTGCCTTGCCTGGCGAGCACGGTGCCCGCGCGCGACAGATGGATGTAGTCTCTGGGCTGATTAATGTGCTCACTGGCCTGGGTTCCGGCGGGGGGCCCGGTTCACAGAAGAGAAGCGCCGCCCGGTATTATTGGTCCTGTCTCCAAAACAGGTGGTCGACTTGTTTAGTCCCCCCCCTCATTCCACCGCAGTTTGTATAGTGGGATGATCCAACCAAGCATATCTGACAGCAAGGTCAACCAGACATTATGCCGGGGAGAGAATATATCACCGGAGAATATACAAGGGAATCCGAGTCCAAACTTTCGCATGCATAAATCCGTCATGTGTGTGTGTGTGTGTGTGTGTGTGTGGGGGGGGGGGGGGGGGGGGGGGGGGGGGGGGGGGGGATAATAGAACGCTATAACAGGATAGAAGAGAGAGAGAGAGCACCGCAGTCAAAGTCAAGGGCAAACGTATTTATAAAGCTTTTAAACAAAACACAACGCGAGCGCTTTGCAAAGCAACAAAGGACGCACCGTATAAGCCGCCGTGGCCTAGATTACGTAGTCGGCACACGTGTGGTTTTTAAAACAAATCGCAAACAGTCTGTCGTCGCTGCTTAGCGTAGCGTAGCGTAGCGTAGCGTAAAAAGCGTGCACCTTAAACGCATTTCATCCCCCCCCCGCCGGCCGCGCCGCCACTCATCAGATTTTTTTTCATCTCTTTTCTTTCCGGTTCACACGCCACCACGTCACGTATCGCGTATACGCGAGTATTTGCCTCAGCAGAGAGGAGCCGGCGGGGGAGGAGCCGGCGGGGGAGCCCCCGCGCGCTATTAGAGGCACCATATATATATAAAAGAGGAAAATCAATATGCAGGGCCGGAGCAGCGCCTCCACTCCATCACGGCCACCCGGTGACACGGGCGGGGGGGCGGGGGGGGGGGGGGGAGGCTGGCTGGAGAAGCGACCAGGAGGAGCGCCAGGACTAATAGCCATCAAAGCTGCAGCGACAGTGACTCTTATCTGGGCTGAGCCATATTTCCACAGCCTCCCTGAAGATCTGGCTGCTGCTGCCTGGAACAGTGTGCTGTGTTATCCTTCCCTTTGGAGAAACATCATCTCACACACACACACACACGCACGCACGCACGCACACACACGCACACACACACACACGCACGCGCACACACACACACACGCACACACACACGCACGCACACACACACACACGCTGGACCTCTACTGTATGTCACATCCAGGCTATAAGCCGCCCAGACAAGCACTCGACTGGGAAAACAAGTGTAGTTTCTGTTCCGTATAGCCCACCTAATACTCTGCTGACACGCTACTTCCTCCTCCTCCTCCTCCTCCTCCTCCTCCTCCTCCTCCTCCTCCTCCTCCCTCCTCCTCCTCCTCCTCCTCCTCTCGCTCGCTCGTTCGTTCGTTTTCATCCTGTCCTTAAAGATCGCTTTTCGCCCCTCTGAGATTAGTGGCGAAGTAAAGATGAAAAATTGCGTTTTCAGCACCGTGACATCTAATCTGTTTGGCACGGTTTAATTTCCCCGACGATGCGAGAGCGCTGGTGGGGCCACACAAGCTCACCACAACAGACGTACTTTTTGTCAAAGGACGACGACGACGACGACGACACCAAGGGAGAACTTTGCAGACTTTTCCCTCATCTTTGATTCCATCTGCTTATACCCCAGAAAGCGTTGGAATGAGGCGCGCTCTGGGATTCCTCAATTCTGCACTCGCGCACATCGATAATAATTGGCAGAAAACACTGCTTACATGTTCAAATTTCGCCTTTCGGTTTCTGTCAATATCCAAAGCCCCCTTTCCTTCTTCTCATGTCTTCAATAGAGCCGCGACTCAAAATGCAATTGACAGAAGGGCGTTTCCTGAAAGTCACTCACCATCCCACAACGAGGACTTTTCCCTCCTCGCTGTAACGAGGAACGTTACTTTTTGGGCTCCTCTCTTATAGAGAGCCAAAGTGAACGTCACTTCCTGCTTCAGCGCTGTACCAGAGATTTTCATCCGCCATTTATTTCCCCATAGACATTTAGTAGAATGCTTATAAAAAATAGTTGTACTTGTTCAAACCAAACGGTTCAGATATATTTAGAAACAGGAGAGACCGCATGATAACATTTCACTCGAGCAAAACGTAAAAGATTTCGGATTTAGAGATTTTTTTTTTAATGTTGTTTCTTTAAGTTTTGGTCCGAGTTAAATGTTCGCTATGTTCTCTCTCGATTCTGAATATAGCTGAACCATTCGGTTTGACCAAGTAAAGCTATTTTTTACACGCATTTTACGAAATGTCTATGGGAAAATAAATGGCGGATGGAAATCTCCGGTAGCAGGCAAGTGACGTTCACCTTTGGCTCTCTATTGAGCAGCATATTATATTGTAGGAATGAAGAGGCTGCGAGGTTCCCATTTTGCCGACATAAAACGGAGGCCATTCTTCATCTTTGACAGATGTAATGTGGCCTTAATGTTATTGGCATTATAACAACGAGTTACGTTGCAGCTTCTTATTGGCCCCAACCGCCACGTGCGCAAAAAAATGTTTTCAATTAAACCAGTGTAGTTGACACGTTGACACGTTCAGTTCAGTCCCCCTTCTCCATCTGTCCCCAAACCTCATCTTTCAATTTCGCTGCAAACACGAAACCAGAATGAGGTTGTCAAATCGCCGCCTCGCCTTGAGATCCCGTTGCGCTCCTCTTCTTCTCCCTCTTCGTGAGTGTGGCCAGTGCCCACTGCACCACCGCAAAGATATATTGAGCGATAGATTGATCTCAGGCGGGGGGAGGGAAGGAGGGAGCGAGGGATGGGGAGCGGGAGGGCGGCGGAGAGATAGTTGAGTGAATCAGAGCTTCATTTTCAACCACTTTGACATGTGTCAGAGTGGAGCCTGCTGCTGCTGCGCGTTACATAACAACGAGGGCCCCGGCGAGTTCACTGTCGGGCGTCCGCGCGATATATCTGCCTGATAAATACACGCGGGGGCTCGGTCGGGGGGGGCAGCCGTGCGAACGAGCCGAGGGGGGAGAGGCCGGTGTCACGTCGAGCGGTCACAAAGGCGTTATCGGCTCGGCACGTCACGGGCAAATGACAGGACAGCCGAGCGCACGGAATGTGTTCCCCCCCCCCCCCCGAACACGCCAAGGTAAATAGATATTTATCGGATCACTGTTAAAGCTCACCTGCTGAAAGGAAATAAAATGAATCTGTCCCGCTGGGAAAGAAGCAAACACATTTTATGGAGAATGGATAAAAATAAGATCAGATAGCTGTAACATCCTGAAACAATGCCTCATGGAGCGACGAGAAGGCGTTGAAACGGAACCGCACGGCCCACCCAGATTAAAATGGCGGCATTGTATTATGTTTCTAGACTCCACAGAAATGTAAAATATGAACATTTCTCACCGAAAATACGTAGCATTTCACGTTTCTGGAGACGTACAGTAATTAATGTTACGCGTCATACACGTCGTAACTTTCTCATCGTGGGAGAGCTGGTTCGAATCGCGACCGAAACAACCCCAAGTTGCTTTTGTTTGCCTAAACCTATATGTTGGGGTTAATACTCCTGTCAGTGCCCCCTGAGCAAGGCACTGGCAAAAGAACTGGAGTTGGTCCCCGGGCACTGCACTGCGGCTGCCCACTGCTCCTAGTTCTAGGAAGGTTCCTAGTAGAGGATGGGTCAAATGCAGAGGATGAATGTCCCCATGGGGATAAATAAAGGATAACTGAACTGAACTTAGCTTATAACTTAAAAACCCAACCGTTGTTTTACTTGCCTAAACCCAACCAAGTTGTGTTGCTTGCCTAAACTTAACCTGCGATGTGAGCTGAGGCCTATATCATTGGGTTGAAGCTAAGAATGCTAAAATGCACACAATCAGGAATTATTGGCAGTTCAACTGTTCAACGTTTATGCGTTTATCTGCAGGTACTGCTCATTTCAGCAGGATATAAGGGTTTCAGTCTCGTGAGCAAAATGTCAAACTCCTTTATCTTTTGAATGAAAGAGAATATTCAGCGTTTCCGACGTATTATTTTGAGAACTACAGTAACGATCACAAGCTGTCTCAAAAGTCATTTAAATATTAAATAGCCTTTCACATTTCTGAATACTAAATTGAGTCGGGCTGTGTGAATTTCATCATGCAAACATATTTCAGTCATATGAATTATGGATTTGACAAAGAAACATATTTCCCCAGCGCAATTTTGATTCCACATTATTCTTTTTTTGTTCTTTTATGCATATCATTTAACGTAATATCAGCTATACTTACACGAGCAAAGTGTCCAGTTATCGTGCACAAAAGTAACCATCATTCTGAATGACCAGTTTCTAAAAGCCCAATAGAATATTACATTTCTTTGCAATATTAAGTCACTCCGGGGGGCAGAATCGTGTCCCGGAAGGGTGAAAAATACTGTAAAAATGAAAGCTTCACTCTCAGTCCAATTACACACGTATAAATATGAATGTCATCATTAGGTTAAAAAGGTTCCAAGTTCTGAGTCGCCCTTTGATCTCGTTTCATCCACGCTAGATGTTCACGCGGCAACATCTGAAGAACCACACATCTCATGTCGTTGGACTTCTCTCTCCTCTGTTAAACTAACGAACCTGCCGCTTCACTTCTGAGTGATACAGCTGACATCAGAGTTCCTCCAGCAGGGGGGGGGGGGGGGTCTTAGTCTTGGAGATGGCGGGGGTGAGAGTGGCGTGATCGCCCTGGGTTTGATAAGATAAACTCCTCGCCATCTCCGCCCGTCTGTCAGCCAGGTCGGAGAGTGATGGCTGCTCTCTGACGCGGTGGGGGAGCATGAACCATGTCATGCATTTGCACAGAGCGCTCCTCCATCACCTCCCCCGGGCACTTATCCTGGGCGGGGGGAGAGGGGGGGGGGGGGGGGGGAGTAGACCCGGCTCATCCCCCCCTCTGACGGGCCGGACCATTAGGGTGATGCACGGCGGCCCATTCCTCATACCTCCACAGGAAGCCTGGATGGATCCTGCTCCACACCCCCAGGCTCAGAATGGGCCTCCCCGTTTGGAGCAGGAGTGTGTGTGTGTGTGTGTGCGGGGTGTGATGGAGAGTTATGAGGTTGAGTCATGTGTTCAGGGTGAAGGGATGTGATGGAGAGTTATGAGGTTGAGTCATGTGTTCAGGGTGAAGGGATGTGATGGAGAGTTATGAGGTTGAGTCATGTGTTCAGGGTGAAGGGATGTGATGGAGAGTTATGAGGTTGAGTCATGTGTTCAGGGTGAAGGGATGTGATGGAGAGTTATGAGGTTGAGTCATGTGTTCAGGGTGAAGGGATGTGATGGAGAGTTATGAGGTTGAGTCATGTGTTCAGGGTGAAGGGATGTGATGGAGAGTTATGAGGTTGAGTCATGTGTTCAGGGTGAAGGGATGTGATGGAGAGTTATGAGGTTGAGTCATGTGTTCAGGGTGAAGGGATGTGATGGAGAGTTATGAGGTTGAGTCATGTGTTCAGGGTGAAGGGATGTGATGGAGAGTTATGAGGTTGAGTCATGTGTTCAGGGTGAAGGGATGTGATGGAGAGTTATGAGGTTGAGTCATGTGTTCAGGGTGAAGGGATGTGATGGAGAGTTATGAGGTTGAGTCATGTGTTCAGGGTGAAGGGATGTGATGGAGAGTTATGAGGTTGAGTCATGTGTTCAGGGTGAAGGGATGTGATGGAGAGTTATGAGGTTGAGTCATGTGTTCAGGGTGAAGGGATGTGATGGAGAGTTATGAGGTTGAGTCATGTGTTCAGGGTGAAGGGATGTGATGGAGAGTTATGAGGTTGAGTCATGTGTTCAGGGTGAAGGGATGTGATGGAGAGTTATGAGGTTGAGTCATGTGTTCAGGGTGAAGGGATGTGATGGAGAGTTATGAGGTTGAGTCATGTGTTCAGGGTGAAGGGATGTGATGGAGAGTTATGAGGTTGAGTCATGTGTTCAGGGTGAAGGGATGTGATGGAGAGTTATGAGGTTGAGTCATGTGTTCAGGGTGAAGGGATGTGATGGAGAGTTATGAGGTTGAGTCATGTGTTCAGGGTGAAGGGATGTGATGGAGAGTTATGAGGTTGAGTCATGTGTTCAGGGTGAAGGGATGTGATGGAGAGTTATGAGGTTGAGTCATGTGTTCAGGGTGAAGGGATGTGATGGAGAGTTATGAGGTTGAGTCATGTGTTCAGGGTGAAGGGATGTGATGGAGAGTTATGAGGTTGAGTCATGTGTTCAGGGTGAAGGGATGTGATGGAGAGTTATGAGGTTGAGTCATGTGTTCAGGGTGAAGGGATGTGATGGAGAGTTATGAGGTTGAGTCATGTGTTCAGGGTGAAGGGATGTGATGGAGAGTTATGAGGTTGAGTCATGTGTTCAGGGTGAAGGGATGTGATGGAGAGTTATGAGGTTGAGTCATGTGTTCAGGGTGAAGGGATGTGATGGAGAGTTATGAGGTTGAGTCATGTGTTCAGGGTGAAGGGATGTGATGGAGAGTTATGAGGTTGAGTCATGTGTTCAGGGTGAAGGGATGTGATGGAGAGTTATGAGGTTGAGTCATGTGTTCAGGGTGAAGGGATGTGATGGAGAGTTATGAGGTTGAGTCATGTGTTCAGGGTGAAGGGATGTGATGGAGAGTTATGAGGTTGAGTCATGTGTTCAGGGTGAAGGGATGTGATGGAGAGTTATGAGGTTGAGTCATGTGTTCAGGGTGAAGGGATGTGATGGAGAGTTATGAGGTTGAGTCATGTGTTCAGGGTGAAGGGATGTGATGGAGAGTTATGAGGTTGAGTCATGTGTTCAGGGTGAAGGGATGTGATGGAGAGTTATGAGGTTGAGTCATGTGTTCAGGGTGAAGGGATGTGATGGAGAGTTATGAGGTTGAGTCATGTGTTCAGGGTGAAGGGATGTGATGGAGAGTTATGAGGTTGAGTCATGTGTTCAGGGTGAAGGGATGTGATGGAGAGTTATGAGGTTGAGTCATGTGTTCAGGGTGAAGGGATGTGATGGAGAGTTATGAGGTTGAGTCATGTGTTCAGGGTGAAGGGATGTGATGGAGAGTTATGAGGTTGAGTCATGTGTTCAGGGTGAAGGGATGTGATGGAGAGTTATGAGGTTGAGTCATGTGTTCAGGGTGAAGGGATGTGATGGAGAGTTATGAGGTTGAGTCATGTGTTCAGGGTGAAGGGATGTGATGGAGAGTTATGAGGTTGAGTCATGTGTTCAGGGTGAAGGGATGTGATGGAGAGTTATGAGGTTGAGTCATGTGTTCAGGGTGAAGGGATGTGATGGAGAGTTATGAGGTTGAGTCATGTGTTCAGGGTGAAGGGATGTGATGGAGAGTTATGAGGTTGAGTCATGTGTTCAGGGTGAAGGGATGTGATGGAGAGTTATGAGGTTGAGTCATGTGTTCAGGGTGAAGGGATGTGATGGAGAGTTATGAGGTTGAGTCATGTGTTCAGGGTGAAGGGATGTGATGGAGAGTTATGAGGTTGAGTCATGTGTTCAGGGTGAAGGGATGTGATGGAGAGTTATGAGGTTGAGTCATGTGTTCAGGGTGAAGGGATGTGATGGAGAGTTATGAGGTTGAGTCATGTGTTCAGGGTGAAGGGTTGTGATGGAGAGTTATGAGGTTGAGTCATGTGTTCAGGGTGAAGGGATGTGATGGAGAGTTATGAGGTTGAGTCATGTGTTCAGGGTGAAGGGATGTGATGGAGAGTTATGAGGTTGAGTCATGTGTTCAGGGTGAAGGGATGTGATGGAGAGTTATGAGGTTGAGTCATGTGTTCAGGGTGAAGGGATGTGATGGAGAGTTATGAGGTTGAGTCATGTGTTCAGGGTGAAGGGATGTGATGGAGAGTTATGAGGTTGAGTCATGTGTTCAGGGTGAAGGGATGTGATGGAGAGTTATGAGGTTGAGTCATGTGTTCAGGGTGAAGGGATGTGATGGAGAGTTATGAGGTTGAGTCATGTGTTCAGGGTGAAGGGATGTGATGGAGAGTTATGAGGTTGAGTCATGTGTTCAGGGTGAAGGGATGTGATGGAGAGTTATGAGGTTGAGTCATGTGTTCAGGGTGAAGGGATGTGATGGAGAGTTATGAGGTTGAGTCATGTGTTCAGGGTGAAGGGATGTGATGGAGAGTTATGAGGTTGAGTCATGTGTTCAGGGTGAAGGGATGTGATGGAGAGTTATGAGGTTGAGTCATGTGTTCAGGGTGAAGGGATGTGATGGAGAGTTATGAGGTTGAGTCATGTGTTCAGGGTGAAGGGATGTGATGGAGAGTTATGAGGTTGAGTCATGTGTTCAGGGTGAAGGGATGTGATGGAGAGTTATGAGGTTGAGTCATGTGTTCAGGGTGAAGGGATGTGATGGAGAGTTATGAGGTTGAGTCATGTGTTCAGGGTGAAGGGATGTGATGGAGAGTTATGAGGTTGAGTCATGTGTTCAGGGTGAAGGGATGTGATGGAGAGTTATGAGGTTGAGTCATGTGTTCAGGGTGAAGGGATGTGATGGAGAGTTATGAGGTTGAGTCATGTGTTCAGGGTGAAGGGATGTGATGGAGAGTTATGAGGTTGAGTCATGTGTTCAGGGTGAAGGGATGTGATGGAGAGTTATGAGGTTGAGTCATGTGTTCAGGGTGAAGGGATGTGATGGAGAGTTATGAGGTTGAGTCATGTGTTCAGGGTGAAGGGATGTGATGGAGAGTTATGAGGTTGAGTCATGTGTTCAGGGTGAAGGGATGTGATGGAGAGTTATGAGGTTGAGTCATGTGTTCAGGGTGAAGGGATGTGATGGAGAGTTATGAGGTTGAGTCATGTGTTCAGGGTGAAGGGATGTGATGGAGAGTTATGAGGTTGAGTCATGTGTTCAGGGTGAAGGGATGTGATGGAGAGTTATGAGGTTGAGTCATGTGTTCAGGGTGAAGGGATGTGATGGAGAGTTATGAGGTTGAGTCATGTGTTCAGGGTGAAGGGATGTGATGGAGAGTTATGAGGTTGAGTCATGTGTTCAGGGTGAAGGGATGTGATGGAGAGTTATGAGGTTGAGTCATGTGTTCAGGGTGAAGGGATGTGATGGAGAGTTATGAGGTTGAGTCATGTGTTCAGGGTGCGCGGGGGTACTTCCCCGCTGACCGGCGGGGGTCACGGGTTCAAATCCCGCAGCGAAAGGGCATCTGATGACTTCATGTTTATGAGCCGCGCGGACACGGCCGAGAGAGACATTGTTACAGTCCAACACCGTTGAGGAATAGATGTTTCTATTATAGGTACTCTTCATTTCAGATGAAAAATTACAGTTTTAGAACGTTAGGAAATAGACGGAAAGGCTAGAGAGCAAAGTAAAGGAGGAGGAAATCAGGTATTGGCAGACACCACTTCAATAAAGGACGCGCTAATTGTTCGTTGGTGGAATTCAAAACATGGTTAATGAATCCGAGGCCGGCTAACAAATGAGCCTGGGAAGATCTGAATGCATGAGATGGCAGCATTACAAAATAGCAGAGCCCTTTCATCATTTTTTTTTACGAATTAAACTGGAGCCTCTATTTCTGTGCATGATTCTATCAAAGTCTCCGTTGATCCTAACCTTGTGAGGCGTCCGGATTCGCGCGAGATCACGAGATCACGAGATCACGAGATCACATCACACAACAGATCCGTCTCGCCACGCGGGTTCGCACCAATTAGCGTCCTACGAGGCAGCCATAGGGGCGGGGCTTTGGTGTTGTATGTCAAAATAAACCATCTTGGCAGTGGCAGCGTCAGGTTACTACGTTGATCCCTTCTCTACAGATAAAAATTCGGAAAATTAATTGGTCTGGCTTATACATTCTTCAGTTGCGCCCTGGCTCGTCAACTGTCAAATATACAAGCCCGCTGCACTAGTATGTTTTGTTGGTAGTTTATCACAAAGGTGAGAAATTAAAAAAGAAATAAATAATAGACTTTAGATAGAGTTTAACAACCTTGTTAACAGCGAAAGATGCCCTCTTCAGCACAATCCATCTTCTATAATGAAATTTACAATATTGCTTACATAACTCCCACTCCCACACATACACACACACAGACACACACACACACACACACACACACACACACACACACCCGTTCACACGCAGATTCCCATTAATGTGTATCTAAACGCGCGCAGGCACAAAGACACACACACTGAAAGCAGTTTAATGAATAATCACGAAGTAATAATTACCTTCTAAGAACCTTTTTCTCACTACAGTGCATCTTTGTGATTGAAGTCCACCCACATTGCGTTAATTGCATTTATTCCCCGATGCCACAAATATGCAATTAAAATGCAAGCATTACACACAGACCTGCAAAATCATCACTACGTCCAGTACACAGTTAGAAATAGGGCCATCGTTTGCTTCTTAAGCCCACCCAAAGATTTGTTTTGACCTTATTTTCAGCTTAGTTTATGTTATACTCACCCAGAACAGACATGTCTGAAAGCGACTCTGTATAAAGTTAGAACGTGCCGCGAAACGGCCTGGAACAGAGGCCATAGGGGCACCTGTATACAGCTTATTTTCTACCCCTTACGGGGATTCCAGAGGTCCTTGAAGGGGCTCCAGGGGCATTTGAAGGGGTTCCAGGGGGTCCTTGAGGGGGTTTTGAGGGGTTCCAGACATCCTTGAAGGGCTTCCAGGGGACCTTGATGGGGGTTCCAGAGGTCCTCGAGGGGTTCCAGGTTTCCTTAAAGGGGTTCCAGAGGTCCATGGGGGTTCCAGGGTTCCTTGAAGGGGTTCCAGAGGTCCTCGAGGGGTTCCAGGTTTCCTGAAAGGGGTTCCGGAGGTCCTTGGGGGGTCCAGGGTTCCTTGAAGTGGTTCCAGAGATCCTTGAGGGGGTTCCAGAGGTCCTTGAAGGGGCTCCAGGGGTCCTAGAGGGGTTCCGGGGCTCCTTGAAGGGGGTCGAGAGGTCCTTGAATGGGGGCCAGAGGTTTTTGGTGACCTGTCCCCGGCTGGAGGTGTCCCCAAAAATGTCCCAGTTTTTCTACTGGCGTCTGCGGCCGATATGACTCTAGCTCTGGCGGGCTCATTCTTAAATCTAGAGTGATGATACTTACAGGGTATGACTGTAAGACTACAGCATCCATTGGGAGCAACAATGCCATGCTACCTTGTCGGGAAGGAAGGGGGCTAAATACTGCATTTTGAAAAACCGGCATGGTCAATTTCAAAGGGGACCCCTGACCGCTCTCACCTCAAGATATCTGAGTGAGAATGGATTCTATGAGTGGCCACGAGTCTCCCCTTTACAGACGTGCCCAATGGACAACCACTCACCAGGGGCCTCTTCGTTACAGACGTGCCCACTGGACAGCCACTCACCAGGGGCCTCTTCGTTACAGACTCGCCCACTGGACAGCCACTCACCAGGGGCCTCTTCGTTACAGACTCGCCCACTGGACAGCCACTCACCAGGGGCCTCTTCGTTACAGACTCGCCCACTGGACAGCCACTCACCAGGGGCCTCTTCGTTACAGACTCGCCCACTGGACAGCCACTCACCAGGGGCCTCTTCGTTACAGACTCGCCCACTGGACAGCCACTCACCAGGGGCCTCTTCGTTACAGACTCGCCCACTGGACAGCCACTCACCAGGGGCCTCTTCGTTACAGACTCGCCCACTGGACAGCCACTCACCAGGGGCCTCTTCGTTACAGACTCGCCCACTGGACAGCCACTCACCAGGGGCCTCTTCGTTACAGACTCGCCCACTGGACAGCCACTCACCAGGGGCCTCTTCGTTACAGACTCGCCCACTGGACAGCCACTCACCAGGGGCCTCTTCGTTACAGACTCGCCCACTGGACAGCCACTCACCAGGGGCCTCTTCGTTACAGACTCGCCCACTGGACAGCCACTCACCAGGGGCCTCTTCGTTACAGACTCGCCCACTGGACAGCCACTCACCAGGGGCCTCTTCGTTACAGACTCGCCCACTGGACAGCCACTCACCAGGGGCCTCTTCGTTACAGACTCGCCCACTGGACAGCCACTCACCAGGGGCCTCTTCGTTACAGACTCGCCCACTGGACAGCCACTCACCAGGGGCCTCTTCGTTACAGACTCGCCCACTGGACAGCCACTCACCAGGGGCCTCTTCGTTACAGACTCGCCCACTGGACAGCCACTCACCAGGGGCCTCTTCGTTACAGACTCGCCCACTGGACAGCCACTCACCAGGGGCCTCTTCGTTACAGACTCGCCCACTGGACAGCCACTCACCAGGGGCCTCTTCGTTACAGACTCGCCCACTGGACAGCCACTCACCAGGGGCCTCTTCGTTACAGACTCGCCCACTGGACAGCCACTCACCAGGGGCCTCTTCGTTACAGACTCGCCCACTGGACAGCCACTCACCAGGGGCCTCTTCGTGAAGCCAACACTGTTTATTACAGTACAACAGCCACGGGCAAAATAAACGAAACCGGAATCATCCCCCTTTATTATTTCATAGGTAATAATAACATTGGATATATTTGAATAATATATTGATTTGCCGGACTGGAAAATGTCCCCGATTTTCCTTTGAGAAATGTGGTCACCTTCCTGTATGTGTGTGTGTGTGTGTGTATGTGTGAGGAGGGGAGTACAGTCAGACATGAGCAGAGCAGAGGAAACTCTTCATGCAGCAGCTCGTTGCGTTGGTCGGGTGCAGGTTGGCTCCGCCTCCGTTTGCTCAGGCAGGTTTGGGAGAAACGCTGATGATGCAATGTGCTGACCCACATACACACTACCTGCTCCCAGCAGACTGCGCCAGCTGGGCCAATCACTCTCTCTCGCTCGCCCCGCTCGCTCACGCTCTATCTCTCTCTCTCTCTCGTCTAAACCCTCTCGCCACTCTCTTCATTTCTTCCCTCTGATTGTTTCAAATACAGCTCAATTGTACGAGTTGTTTCCCCGTGTCTTTCTCTGGTCCCGCCTCTTTGCCCTCCTCCTCTCTCCAGGAGTATGTGCCTCCTCGTGTGCAATAATAATCCCCGCCACTATAGCCTTGCACTTTGTCCTTGTGATGCGCTCTCATTTTTCATCACAATATCTGAAATATGCCTATAGATCGAGCGAGCGATCTGCTATCGAGTTTGGCCAGGATTGGAATCGAGCGCAAAGACGTTATCGGCGTGGTGTAAAAAAGCACTACAGACGTATAAGAGGCGGATGATGGAACTCACAGCGGGGAAAATGGTGCAGAAAATGTCTATGGCGGATAAAATAAGAACGCTCTTTTGATCAAGCGACATGAGATAACGGCAAGCGACGCGCTGCTGCTGCGTCGCGCGCGGGCGATCCCGCTGGGTGATCTGCAATCATCATACCATGATGACCAACTTCTCAATCACTGCTCGCACGCACTGGACAGGCAGATTAAAGAAAGAGCCAACACAAAACACCAGTCAGGGCCTTCATATCCACCTGCAGTGCCCCTAGGGGAGCGGCTGTACAGAGCAATTAGCTACATCCACATACAGTACACACACACACACACACACACACACACACACACACACACACACACAGACGCCGCCGTACCTGCACTGTCACAATACATATGGCGGCCATGTTGCCTCTGTTAGTTGGCGGGTGGGGGGGGCCTGGCGGTAGTCTAGAAGTGCGCTCACGAGCTCCGACTGCAGGCCGGAGAGCATGTGTGGGTGGAGAAAGTGAAGGAGTGACGCCCCTCCCTCCCACAACCACTGCTGAGGTGCCCTTGAGCAAGGCACTTAACCCCCGTAACCCTCCGACTCCGGCGGGGCTGCTCAGCCGGCGGGCAGCAAGACGACGGCGGTTGCGCCGGTGCAGCTCCCCGAGGGTCGATGCGTGCAACTGTATGAATGCAAAAGCAGGGTGCTGTTGATACAGAGCGTGTATGTACGTGTGCTCATCAGGCCACTTCCTCTCTGGATCAACAGAGAAAAGCAAAGATGAAAAGCCTAAAGAGACGCACTCTTTGCTTTCTCGTTAACCGTGTTTTTGCCAGCAGCGGTGGAAAGTGGCATTGATGGCCCCGGCATTGTTCAAATCAACCTCAAATCAAAGTGGTCTACAGAGGAGCTACACATAGTGGCATTGTGCGCACTTCCACACTGTCTAACAAGTCCTTTTTTTTGCAAGTCCAAGTCGAGTCTCAATTGAGCTGTAGAGTCCAAGTCAAGTCTCAAGTCTTTGAGCTAGACTCCAAGTCAAGTCTCAAGTCTTTGAGCTAGAGTCCAAGTCAAGTCTCAAGTATTTGAGCTAGAATCCAAGACAAGTCTCAAGTCTTTGAGCTAGAGTCCAAGTCAAGTCTCAAGTCTTTGAGCTAGACTCCAAGTCAAGTCTCAAGTCTTTGGTCACAAGTCCCAGTCAAGTCTCAAGTCTCTTATGGATGAGCGTTCTATCATCTGCTGCATGATGCCATCCAGTCTGCTTAGAACACTGCAGCTAAAACTAAGGAATTCAAGCATGTACTGTATTATCCTCACTCCTTATCTATTAGGGCCTGTGTCCACCTAGCGTCTTTTCCTCAGGTCCAGCGTCTTTTTTCAGTTGTTTCCAATGGGGGGAGAGCGTATGCCGGCGCACACGGACGTCTATAGAAAGTGCGCTGCGCCCAGCGTCTTTTTTCAGAGCGTTCCGGCGTTTCTGAAAATATTTAAACTTTTCAGAAAGACGCTGGTGTCGGCTGCTCCTTTCTGGCAGCTAATCATAATGGAAAAACTATCGCATCAGAGACAGAACGGCTCAATTGTGGGAGCAGATTGGCTAGACACTTAATATTTCTGGTGAGTGTTGTGCTTACTGCTTTTAATAACGTAGCCTACCTGTGTTGTTAGCTTGCTAGCTGTCAGCTTTGAAGCTTCTACCGCACTGAACTAACGTTATTTTCAGACTGCTTCCTTGTTATATTGTGCGCTGGGATCAGCGTTCCCAAGCGCACTCCCAGCGTTTAACGTCGGAAAAAGACGAGGTGGACACAGGCCCTTAGAAGACAGTAGCAGCAATGATTAGAGATGACATTAGTAGACATTTCCTTCATGTTAATGCATCAAAGAAATAATGAATAGAATAAAGAAAAATAAAGATTGTTCACAAGTCCCAAACCTTCAAGTCTCAAGTCAAGTCTCAAGTCACTGTGTGTGTGTGTGACTTAAGTGCGACTCAAGTCCAAGTCTCAAGTCCAACTAGTCCCCATCTCTGCTGTCTACCAATGAGGATGGGAATGTAGAGCATAATGGTGCAGACTGTCTGTTCTGACTGTATTTCTTTTTACAAAAGGGCCAAACAGTCACACTACAGGCAGATATAAAAACATGCTGGAATATCAAATGAACTGTACAGCACCAAGAATTGTGAAAAGGTTGTGCGACTATTAAAGGTTGTGCGACTATACAGGTTCACACAAACTTGAGTCCTTTTTGTGGTCGGCTCGGCGCGGGATTTTAGCGAGGGGGCTTATGCGTATAATTACATAGACACACTTATTTTCTGCATGGCAGCCTTGCTGCTGTAATAGCTTCTGTTTTCAGCGGGAAAAGAAGAATGAGAATCAGGTAAATTGGAATTCTCTCATGGTGTTTTTCACTAAGCCCTGTATGTCCGAAATTACTTTTCTATTTCTTCCTTCTGAAAGGGGATGATTGTATAAGCAGAATGGAGTAGGCTAAATGGTGAAAGGGGATGATTGTATGAGCAGAATGGAGTAGGCTAAATGCTGAAGTTGATATGGGCTGAAGCCGGGGGAGAGAAGGTGGTTGCTCGTTCTCCATGAACATTTCCATTCTCATAGTTCCTGCTCTACGTTCTCAGGTTGATTTACTGTATCGTGGAGCTTCTGATAGCTGATAGCCTCTCCTGAACTCACAATTAGCCAAACGACCGCCACTGCCAATTAACGGGCTTGACGATGAATTATTCCAACAATCGAGAAGGTGAAATCAAGTCAGTATTTCATTCGTCGTGCGATTTCTGCCAAGAGAACGTCCGAAAACAACCCAGCGCTTTGGCTTGCAAGGTGTTAACAAATGAAATAAATGGGTCAATGACAAAAGAAAGGCTTTTATTAGCCCTTGTGTATCCCCCAACCGGCCCGACTTGAGGGGCCGAGGGCAATATTAACACGCTCATTAAGAGCCGCTGCTTAACACTTCTTATTCCATTATCGACCTTGATCTGAAATTTGCATCGTGTTCTTTCCTCTTATTCGGACGTAATCGATGGCGCGCTACCGTGTTGAGTTTTAAAACCCCGTGATTGACGTTGATAAATGAGGTGCTCTATAAGTGCAACGTTGAATATAGAAACACCGAGAGGAGTGGAGACAAATAAGGACACTGTGGAGAAGAATAGAGGGACCGTTCGAGCCAAAGAAAACGGTGGAGAAGGCCAACGTTTCACTGGACGAGCCAGGAGGAAAAATCAAGTCTGTGGAGAAAAAAAGGGAAGGACGCCTGGTGCTCAGGTTGATGTGAAGACACCCAATCAGACAGACCCCCCTCATCCCTTAACCCCTCAGCCAAGAGCAGAGTGGAGAGATGAGAGGAGGCTGAGGAGCGAGCCGAGGAGGAGGGGGAGGAATCAGCTTGAGGAGTGCTGAAGCTGGCTTTTTTTTTCGAGAGAGAGAGAGAGAGAGAGAGAGAGAGATAAATAGTGAGAGAAGGAAAGGGAGGCGCTATTGGGAGAGAGAAGGCACGGGAGCTAATCTTCTCCAACAGGAAACGGCGTGAGTGAGTCAGAAGAGAGAGAGAGCAAGTGGAGATGTAAACCTGAAACAATGTGCTTCTTCTTCTTCTTCCCCTTCACGGCCGGGCTTTGGCCCCGCCCCCCTGCGAGACCAAGATTAAAAGATGCGCGAGCTCGAGGCGCTCTCCATCCATCCACCGCACGAAACCTCCGGGCGCCAAGCGATGAGATATCGCTCCTCTAATTCAGTGAGGTATCACTCCCTCTAATTCAGTTGCACTGCTCAAGTTAGATTGAATTCACACAGCTGAATATGAAGGTCAGGTGCTGTACTATGTACACGCTCAATCTCCGCCGCCATTAGTGCTTAGTTATAAAGCCATTAATGTCCATTATCATAATTACCTCGGCTAACTCGCAGAAGCCACTGCCACTAAGTGAAATCCGCAGAACTGCGTGGGCTCTGGGGGAAGTCCCCTCAGAGTTCTGCCGCCAGCGCCGGCCGTCGCCAGTGTTTTTGCGCGCCTCGCGTCGTCCGTCGTCTTCCGAGCTCTTCCGCACGACTGCCCTCACCTTCTCCTTCTTCCTCTGTGTGTGTGTGTGTGTTTTTTTTACACCACGCGGAGCCGCCTCGTGCATACGTTAGCCCGCCACCCAAAATGTGTGGCATTAATATGCGAGTGGCGTGTCATGAATTTGTAATGCATGGGGGGGGGGGGGGGGGGCCGGGGGGAGGCCGGGGGGGAGGCCTCCCTCGCCAGCATGTCAGGTTCACTCTGAACATAGCAACCAGGGAGGAGAGGACGTTTGTGCGGATTGTGCCTCCGCCCGCCGAGCGGTGAACACGCAGCGCTGTTGTTCCCCTTAAGGGGGCAATACGTCCCCGTTCGTTCCATACCTGCAACTCAGCTCCCAAAGGGACACACTGTCCTACGCAGCATAATACAGCACATTTATAAGAGAAGAAGCCGTGCCGGAGAACTCACAAATAGACTTGGAACTTTTCACGATCTGGCAGTCGAATGTGGACTGTGTGCGTTGTGCATTTTCCCCTGCATCTCCCTGTGGTGATACATGCTCAAAGTGAACAAATCTCCCCCTATACGTTCTCTCCCTCCTCGTCGAGCTCGTTAGTGAGCATAGTGCGCTCTGTGACTGTGCCTCTCGCTCCTCGTGCACACAGTGGACACCCGGCGCTATACAGTAGCTATACTCTTTTTCTCTTTCCCCCAGAGTGAGTTTTCTTTTTCCCAGCTGCAGAATATGCTGGGGGTCAAAGGTTGATAACGGCCAACAATCCAATTTCACAGCGCCTTGCCTCTGACAGACACTGTGTGATCCTGGGTGGGACCCCCCCCCCACCCCCCCTCCACCACCTCCCCTCCCAACCCACAACGCGCCTTTCTGCATATCCTGGAGAACACTGTGAACTTAATCAAACTTTAATTAGCCCTGGGCTTTGGTGATAATTGGCGGTGGAAGGCGGAGCCAGAACCCTGCTCCTGCAAGGCGCGCTCTCTGAACGTATCTGCCACTAATCACACAGGAAGAGATGTGTGGAGGCATGGATGTGTGTTTAGTATAGCGGGCGATAATTCAATATTCTCCTTTATCATCTTTCAGTATGTGATGCTATGGTGATTTGGGGATAAATTGATTATAACAAGTACATTTTATTCACTTTACTTAGTTTAGTTGATGTATCATTTTTTTTTAAAGGAATATTATTTGAATATTTCTTATTTTGTTAGACATCACAACTAACATTATCATTCAGTTCAACTGGATTTAATGAGATTTTGCATAATGTGATATAGATATCGATACCGGGAAAAAAAATCGTTGTGATTCAACCATATCGCCGAGCCCTGCGTGTTGCATGCATGTGGATGTAGCTACAGTACTGTAGCCTACATGATGGGCATGTGTGTGCGTAACAGTCTGTGTATGTTAGCTGCTTGGGCGTTTCCTTCAGGAAAAAGGCATGCACAAAATAACACACGCGTGCACGCGCGCACGCACGCACGCACGCACGCACGCACGCACACACGCACACGCACACATACACACACGCACGCACGCACACACACACACGCACACATACACACACACACGCACACACACGCACGCACACACACACACACACACGCACACACACACACACACACACACACACACGCACACGCACACATACACACACGCACGCACGCACACACACACACGCACACATACACACACACACGCACACACACGCACGCACACACACACACACACACGCACACACACACACACACACACACACACACACACACACACACACCTGAATCTGTTCACAGCTCCCAGAAGGAAAGTCCATCCTCGTCTCATCCGCCAAAGTCCACCTCAATGTTCATCCTTCAACCAACGTTCCATCTCTCTCCTTCCCTCCCTCCCTCTCTCCCTCCCTCCCTCTCTCTCTCCCTCCCTCCCTCCTTCCCTCCTCCCTCCCTGGACCGCCTCTCTCCTTCCTTCCCTCCTCCCTCCCTCCCTCTCTCCCTCCCTCCCTCTCTCTCTCCCTCCTTCCCTCCTCCCTCCCTGGACCGCCTCTCTCCTTCCCTCCTCCCTCCCTCCCTCTCTCCCTCCCTCCCTCTCTCTCTCCCTCCCTCCCTCCTTCCCTCCTCCCTCCCTGGACCGCCTCTCTCCTTCCCTCCTCCCTCCCTCCCTCTCTCCCTCCCTCCCTCTCTCTCTCCCTCCCTCCCTCCTTCCCTCCTCCCTCCCTCTCTCTCTCCCTCCCTCCCTCCTTCCCTCCTCCCTCCCTCTCTCCCTCCCTCCTTCCCTCCTCCCTCCCTGGACCGCCTCTCTCCTTCCCTCCTCCCTCCCTGGACCTCTCTCCTTCCCTCCTCCCTCCCTGGACCGCGTGCACTAAAGTATGGGAGAAGCTACTGCAGCTTAGCCTTGGCAGACAGCTCCCTAACTAGTAACTACATGTGAACTACATATGAACAACAATGTAATTACATTATGAACTATAGTTGACTAGACTCACTCCATTTTACAGGTCCGGTACCATGTAACTACATATTATGAACATATGAACATGATTACATTGGTGTTCATGTCTAATTACAAATAGTATATAACTACATATTAACTACATATTAACTATTTGAACGCCAATGCAATTACACAGTAATTACATTGGTGTTCATATGTAGTTCATATGTAGTTAGGACCTGTAAAGGGTTACCGAAAACTTTATTGATCCCGGAGGGGAATTAAATCACCATAGCAGCCAAAGACACACAGATGACAAAAAAACACAACAGATAAAAACGGGACCCAAGAGGCTATGATGATTAAAATGGCTAATTAAAAAAAGCATCAAAACTAGATAAATAACGGCAGGTATAAACACTGACAAGTTAAAACTGATAATAAAATGGATTGGTCTACACGCAATTGAATGTCTGGCAAAGGCAGATGCATTATAGAGTCTGATGGCACTGAGACAGCGGGGTTGACTGAGTCTATTGCTGAAGCTGAGGGTGATGGTCTTGGATGTTAGCTATTATGTTGAGAGGGTCCCACCTCCAGAAATGCCAACCTTCAGATCCACCTTGAATTGTCGACTGATCCATGATCCATCCAGATCCATCCAGATCCGTGGCAGATAAGCTCGAAAAGTGCACCCAGTAGATATCTCCAACCAGGCACTGCTATGCCTAACCATGGCCAAAGCCAAACCCAACTCCGAAGGGAACCACTATACTATACACGATTTCAGACGGCAGCCCGTCTTTATTGTCACACGAACACACTACAACACATGCATGCGGCCACAACACACACTCATGCTGACGGTGGCCGGTGAAATATGTCCTCTGCATTTGACCCATCCAGGTTTGTCCTTTCCCTCCAGGGGGCAGGCCAGGAGCAGTGGTCGCTATTTCTTTCCAGCGCCCGGGGACCTTCATTGGACCATCATTGGACCAACTTCAGATGTTGTCGTCACTGGTCGGATGACGATCTTCTGCATGTTTTTAGTGGGGGGTTATGTACGGAGGAACCCCCTGGGGGGTACGGGTAGAACATGCAAACTCCACACAGAAAGGCCCTTTCGACGAGATAGCCCACCTGGGCAGTAGATGCACTGAAGATATGGGGGGGTCACAACTCCAGCGCCCACAGCGTCCCAGGTGGGAATCGAACCCAGGACTTTCGAGCTGTGAGGCGACTTACCACTGCACCACCGTACCCCTAAAGACAATGTGCGCCGCCCGGGAATATACTGTACAGTAGGGGAAACTAATGAACAGTGTTGGACACAACACGTTTAACATTGACTTCCCTTCCAGGCAAAACATACACGTTTACGCTATGTTGCGGTTTGTTTTATTGGTACTTTCACGCAGATGTGCGCACGTGTGGTATATGAATGAACTAATACCACTAGCCTACCTTGGAAAGGATGAAAGCAAAAAAACGACAACCAATGGAGAGACCAGCCTTTATTTTGTCCAAATAGGTCAGTAAAAGAAAGAGACTGAAAATGACAACAAAATAATTCGCCAAACACGTGTCCACTCCATACTACGGCAGCGGAAACAAATTCCAAACAAGCAGTTGTCAGTGTTGCCAGATAAACCGGTTGAAAAAACCCCCAAAACAAGCTACTCTCGTAACCTGCCCTGGCCGTTGCCCAAGCCTCCCGGCACAAAATGCAATCCAAAACAGCCCAACTTTGGGGCGGAAAACCGCCAATCTGGCAACACTGTCTGCCACCAAGCGGAGGAGTCAGGAGTCAGTTGATGCACCGATAGCATTCTTTTTCTTTCTGGATGTATTCACGAGTTTCCTGGTGAGACCGTGGGCGCTTCCATGACACCCTCCCTCCCTGTTTCCAGCTGCCGGTTGCCTGTTTCCTCCCAGGACCGTTCATAGCGAAAGAGACTGAAAATAATCATAATAATTGTTGTGACTTTGTACCTACCTATGTCTTGTAATGGAGCCCCCCAGCACAATAATTTCACACGTGCATAATTGTACAACGGAGTGACAATATCTTGAATCTTGAAAGAGAGAGACCGCTAAAGCTCCGTTCAATGACCAAATAATAAGAGTTCCGGTTTGGACGTTTAGCCTTCAAAACAAAAGCTGCCGCTATGAAACCACATAGTATTTTTTAGCAATTTCTGCTAAAATAAGCCCGTACAGTACGAGTGAATTGACATTCACCTCGTTTTTGTAAAATATTGCCGCTATGCAACCACACAACGTTACTATTTTTTAGCCATTTCGGATCAAATAAGCCAAACGTTCCCACTCTTTGACAGCGGCGCGCACCTCCTCGCTAGTGAAGAAAATGTAAACAGGAAGTCGACAACCGACAGCCGCTGAGAATCACGGGAAACGTAGGTCCAGGAATAAGGTGAATAGGACTACACGATAAGGATGAGAGAAAGTGGAAAGCTAAACGATGGAGAGACCTCAGAGGAAAGAGAGAGATAATCGCCTAAAGCGAGTCCTGCAAGTGTCTGCGTCGCAGCCGTAAGACGTCTTCGGCGGGGGCACCTCCGACGCACCTCTCACATCGAAGGTTCACGGCTAATCGAATAGACGGCGGTTTCCCAATATCAGATAGCAGTCGAGAGTACGGTAAAGAAATCAAGAGAAAAAAAAGATCTCCGTGCGGGTGCTGTGGGTTGATATCGAGCGGGCAGACGTAAATATGATACATGGATATGTTTGGAGGGCCAAAAAGTAATAAAAAACAATTATGGTCTGGGCCCTCTTTGACCCGACGGAGAAAATCCATGCCAACCCAATCTCGTTGTGGGTGTTATGATCTGGCGAATCGAATGCCCCCCGTGAAATGAAATCAATTGAGTTACTCACTCCGGAGAGAGCCACGTCAATCTGCTGAGATTGAGGTGCCAGTGGATTTACAGGGCCTACTGTACCCCCTAAGAAGATTTGGGTCAATAGCAGTAATGTGAAAAGTTTTTGAGGATAGCAGCAACGGGGGCACCTTGTCCGCTGAGACTACAATGCATTACAAGTCTGTGTTCAGTATTTACCATTGGCAAGGGAAATCTCCTTGGAGGCTATAAAAAGCAACCGAACAACTAAGCAAAAAAAAGAAAAAGAAAAAAACGATTTCAGAGTGACCATTTTCCATTGAGGTGTGTTCCCAAGACGGAAGTCTGTGTGTGGGGATGGAATAAGGGGGTTGTTTCCATAGACTCAAATAGAGAATAGGAGCGCGACACGACCAGAGCGCCGCTGTGTCTGGAGCTGCAGTCGCTCCACACACAAGACAGAACCACAGAAACAACAATCAATAACTGGGAGATAGGTTGAGTCTCTTATCCGTGCTGTGTTGAAGGTGTTTGTTTCTTTCCCCAGGTTTTGGGCTGCTCCCCTGCGGCGCGGAGTTGTTTTGGTTTCTCAGAGTTCTAAGATGACACCTCCCGGTGCACCTCTTTGCGTTACATCTCTATCACACTGGCTATGCTTTCATTTTCTTGCCTTGCTTGTCTTGTGTATGTTGCCAAGACTAGTAAAAAAAAAAAGAGAGAGAGAGAGAGAGAGAAGAAGAAGATTAAAGAGAAGAATAATAATTTATTTTTATTTTATTTTTAATAAATGAACTATAATATGGGATTTTTTTTCTGCTTTTACCATCTGTCGCTGTAATTAACATTAACTTAGCCTGTTGGGTTGGATGTGCCAGAAACAAATTCAAGATTTTTTCAGCAAATCCAACTGGCTAATAAACCCCCAGTTCAATGATAACGATGATTTATCCGAGTGCATCTGGGTCTATAGAGCCTACAGCAGCACATAACACGTTTCATCACATACTACTGTATTAAGATATAGCTTTACACAGCACTTGTAACATCCCTTACAGAAAAAAACGCATGAGGTTCACCTGTCCACATGTTTCACCACATGTGGTCCACATGTGGTGAAACATGTGGACACATGTTAAATTTCACATGTGTTCCACATGTTTCACCACATGTGTCCACATGTGGTGAAACATGTGTTCCACATGTTTCACCACATGTGGACACATGTTAAATTTCACATGTGTTCCACATGTTTCACCACATGTGGACACATGTTAAATTTCACATGTGGAACACATGGGAAACCCATGGGAAGCGTGTGGTTTTGGAACATTTTCACATGTGGAAAACATGTTGCATAGCAACATGTTTAGCAACATTTACATGGGTTTCACATGTAATCACATAGGTTTCACATGTAATCACATGGGAATTTACATGGGTTTCACACATTTCGTGATGTGATTTTGCACGTGAAGTTCATGTGGTTTTTCTGTAAAGGAAGATATAGCTTTACACAGCACTTGTAACATAACACAGACAATTTCAACATAACACCCATATGGTACTGTAGGATTTTATGTGTGTACTGTAAACTTGATTTGACTAAAAGCTGGAAAATTGGCCTTATGACCCAGGATTATGTTCACCATACTTAATTCCAGTTTCTTGTTATGATAAGATAATAAACTTCTGTGGCCATGCAAGCTAGCAACTCAAGTCATAATTGCATTACGTCATTTGGCAGACGTTTTTTTTAACCCATTGATACCTGATGCAGCATTTGTGTGTATATCCCACATTTGTGTGTGTATCCCTTTAAGACGGCGAACCGCGTCGATGCGGTTCGCGGTCTTAAAGGGATACACACACAAATGCTGCATCAGGTATCAATGGGTTAATACAGCAGTCCCAACAGACTTGGGTGTATATAGTCACATAGTATCATAGTTCTCTGCCTGTTCTGTTTTTGAGAATGCTTAGTGGCACATTCAAGGAGAAAGGAGACGTTCTCTTCGTCATTTTGCTTCGTCACTTTACCTTGAAGTCTGCAATCTGAGGTCTCATTAATTGCATAACCGCAAAGCTAGTAAAAAATAACAACCGCGGGAACGCCGGAAGAAATCAAATGAAAATGTTTGATAGATGAAAACTGTTTGATGACTCAACCGTTACGGATTCATAAACAGGGAGCCAGAGTTCACAGGCAGGTGGAAGCAACGTTTCTCAATACGGGATGTTAATTGCCCCCTCAACGCTGCACTGTTGGTGGATTAGAAGCGTATTATTCAAATTGAATGGCACAAGTGCTGCAGAGTGGAGCTATTCTCAAATCTTCCATGCGATCTCTTTTTTTCTCAGATGCGCTGATTTCAATACGCATCGCCGTGAATCGTTCCATGAGCCTTGCGGGAAGGTACTGGGAAAACCCTGTACAATGAGGAGAAAATGGTGCCCAGATGCTTACTGTGTTGAGCTATATCCAGTAGATTAAACCTCTCTTAACAGGGCAAATTGAAGTACTTAGCACAAGTCTTCAATTTAGTTTTTTTTTTTGTCCTTGTTCTGTATCTCATGTAGAACTCCACTGCACTGTATGTTTGATCAGCGAGGATTTAAAGCCTTATGAGATCGGATAGCATCCCCCCACCCCCATCTTTTCTTCTTCTTCAGATATTTCTCCCATTTTCTCCGCAATTGTAAGTGGCCAGCGCCCCCTGCTGTCCCGACCGTTGCTCCACCCCCTCTGCCGATCTGGGGAGAGTTCTAGACTAGGCTAGTGCGGGACTGTGGGGAGTATCACGCTATTCCCCTCCGAACAGGCAACCCCAGAGGATCGACCAGAGGAGGCACTATAAGCGCAGTGACCAGGACGCATACCCTCCCTCCCTGGGGTTTCCCACCCACAGACACAGCCAATTCTGCGGAATCCGTCTGACTCTACCCGACACTACCCAGACAGACGCCTCCGGATAGCTTTTCTTCAGACTCTCAAAGGGTTTGTTTGCGAGCGCCTCTCAGCGTCATCATGCCATGGCCAAAGGGCTCGCTCGAGTGACACTGACGGGGTCAAAAGCTATCGACAAGGTGAGCAGGACACACAAAGGGACCAGGTGGCGGTGGTACTGTCGGCACTCCCGGGAGTCGATACCTTTTGACTGAATCGTTGCCACATGCCCTTGGACGCCCGGCGAAGCACTCAGACCTATATACAACAAATAGATCTCTCTGGCTTTCCTGCAGACATCCTCCGTGCTGCACTCTGGATTGGTGTCATTGATTCGGAGTCTTGATGTTGACAGACTCTCAGGCCCCCCGACGTATTAGACAGTTGCACGGGGCGGGGCGGGGGGGTTGGCGTTTGTGTGCGAGTGTGTGTTTACGTCTGCACTTGTGCCTGCTGTGTGTGCATATATGTGTATATGTGTGTGCGTGTGTGTGCGTGTGCGCGCCTGTGTGTGTGTGTGTGTGCGCCTGTGTGTGTGCGTGCGTGCGTGCACGTGTGTGTGTGTGTAACCGCTGCAGGTCCAAGGCCCCAGGGATCCCCCCCCTATGTGCTGATTGTGATAGCATTTTGAAGTTCCCTTATATAGAGCACAACAAAGTTACCCTCCCAAGGACGTAGCATTAGCATTGAAGGATCCCAGTTTGACACAGCCTGGGCAGACTCCTCCTCCTCCTCCTCCTCCTCTCCCCGCTGTGGGCTGAAGGAAAAACACAGCGAAGAGGGGGGGGTGGGGGGTGGGGAGCGTGGTGGGGGGGAGGGGGTGTGTGTGTGTGTGTGTGAGGGGTGAGGGGAAAAGCCTTTGAAGTACAAGCTTCACAGACTCATCAATAGCCCGTATTGACCCCCCTTCCCACTTTTATTTAATAAGGTTCCCCCTTCCGAAGGCTTGTGTTTTGGCCCGGCGCTCGTTGAGTATGCGCGCCGCGCCGCGGTGCCGTCATACTGCTGATGCCATGTATTTCCGCATTGATTACACCTCTGGGATTAGCTCGAATGCAAATGCTAAAGTGTGTGTGTTTGTGTGTGCGTGCGTGTGTGTGTGTGTGTGTGTGCGCGTGTGTGTGTGCGTGTGTGCGCGTGTGTGCGCGTGTGTGTGCGTGTGTGTGTGCGTGTGCGCGTGCGTGTGTGCGTGCGCGTGTGTGTGTGACCATTACAGTGAGAGAGCGAGGAAAAGCATATCCTCGCCTCACACAAAGACTGATCCGCTTGTAATTGTTTGTGCATCAGCATGTATTAAGATGCTCTTTATTGCTCGTATCACATTCCTGCGCTCGGCGACACGTTCTCCCGCTCACAGCACAGATGCACACAGAGATATAGATGTAAAAATGCCATGTTCAGATAAAGCCTATTAATATAGCATTTTCACATATATTACCCCCCCCCCCCCCCCCCCCCACGCTCGGGCCCGTTGAGGACAATGGGAAGCTTCCAGCACATCCATGCAAGCGTCTGATCAGCAGTGTTGGGGGGTAACTCATTACAAAAGTAACATATTACATGTAATATATTACTTTTAGCAGTAACTCAGTAATATAACTTATGACTTATAGGATTTAAGTCATATTATACCGGTTACTTTGTCAAGAAACACGAGTTACAAATTGAGTTAATTGTTTTTAAAAATCCAAGCACATATTTAAATAAAGTGTGTTTTTATGCAAATAACCACTATAGATGACAATAACAAAGGAAAAGGATAACATTTACAATTTGGGATTGTTTACACTGACTTCGAGGCGGTTGCAATTATTTTTCGGGATGGTTCCGGAGGCGCGCGATGTCATTCTGCTGCTGCTGTTGTTTTGGTGAAAGTAATGCAAAAGGAGTGTAATGAGTAACGAGTTACTCCACACAGAAAGTAATATTGTAAAGTAACGTATTACTTTCAAATGAAAGTAACTAGCAATATGCAGTATATTACATTTTGAAAGTAACTTGCCCAAAACACTGGCGATCAGCCATCCTGAATTCAGTATTTATGGAGCGTATGCCGTAACTGTGTTTAAAACGTACATTCAGGCGTTTTATAACTTGATTAAATCCATCTCTTTCTGACTTCATGAACAGCGCATGTTCACAGGCAGTGGCGCTCGGTGAAGGTCAGTTGAGCACACGGGGGGGCGATTGGATTTCCTCCCCGCCCTGTTGTATGATTAGTTTGAGAAAGGCTCGCCGGCGCCCACCTTGACGTGCAGGTGCTGCTTTTTTTGTGCAAAGTGTCAGATTTAGCATAATGATGAATGCACAGCGCAGCATCACACATGTCCCACCCTTTCCTGCATGGAAAATAATTAGATGATGTGACCTTGTCATTTAAAAAAAAATATATATATATGGAGGGACCAATCGCATGGTGCGTTGCTATCATGTGAAAAAGTGCTGATCGTGCCGCGTATTTCATCTTCTTCAACATCTGACTTGGGCCCATCTCTTAGTTCTGCTCCTCCTTGTCCACAGTATCATCTTTAGCCTCGATCATCTCTTAGTTCTGCTCCTCCTTGTCCACAGTATCATCTTTAGCCTCGATTAATAACAACAGGAGTTCAGGCCTTCAAGGCTCCAACACTTTGAAAAGACTCGCCGCCTCCGGAGCTTATAGCTCGGCTAAATCAATACTACCGTCTTTTCAATCACTATAGCTTTTAGATTGCTTTTGTCATTCATTTTTTACTCCTTTGTAAAGCGAGTTTTGCAACATGATACAGTATATAAAGATGATGATTATTATTATTGTTGTTATTGTTATATTATTGTTGTTATTATTAGTATTAATAGTAATAATAATCATTGCAACAGTACCACCAATAATAATAACGATAATAATAATAATACTAATAATAATAATCCTATTTTAGTGGCATAATTGGAGCTATTAATGAGGTGGCTACTCTGGTCCTACCATCCTGTTAATGGTAATAAGGACAAAACGATTTGTATATTTTAAATGGAAAATGTTGGGGATACCTGTACCCTGTCCCTGCTGCGTACAGCAGAATCTATGCTACTGCTTGTTGACATGCTGTTATACTGGGAGAAATTAGAAGCTAATTCTGTGACCTCCTTTTCCTCTTTGTGAGTGGTGCTCGTGTTCATCACTCCTGTACCTTTCCACCTTCCTGCGGCTGAATTTGAATTGATAATTTCGCAATCTGGCTTTGTTTTGCCAGAAATGATAAGCAGTTTCCCAACCCTGTCAGCGAAAAGAACGAGAGGAGAAAAAAAACAACAACACAAGCAACAGCCGGCCTGCCACCCATCTGATAACTCCCCCCCCCCCCCCCACCTCCACCTAACCCACTGCCCCCTTTGTGTATAGAGACGCAAAGTGACCGCCTACTTCCTGCTTCGGCAGCACTGTACCAGAGATTTTCATCCGCCATTTATTTTCCCATGGAGATTTAGTCAAATGCTTATAGAAAATAGTTTCACTTCGTCAAACCAAACGGTTCAGCTATATTTAGAATCGGGAGAGACCATAGAACATTTCACTCCGACCCAAAAACGACACGGAAAAAATATTTTCTTTAAATCCACGTTGTTGTTGTTTTTTTACGTTTTGGTCCGAGTTTGGTTATGTGGTCTCTCTTGTTTCTAAATATATCTGAACCGTTTGGTTTGACGAAGTAAAACTATTTTTATAAGCATTTTACGAAATGTCTATGGGAAAATAAACGGCGGATGAAAATCTCTGGTACAGTGCTGAAGCAGGAATCGACGTTCCACTTTGGCTCTCTGCCTATTGTCGCTCAGTCTGTGAGCGTAAACGCAGACACCTGCAGTACGCACTAAACATACGCATAGGCAGGAAATACATAACCTCCCCCCCCCCCCCCCCGCTCCAGCCTCGGATGGACTGAGCCGATAGTAAAACAAGTGAAAAGTAGCCTAAAACAATTTGGTTAAGGTTGGGGTTACGGTATGGGTCGGGGTAAAAAATGGTTAAAACGGGGTTATAAACGGGACACGCCGGGGCTCGAACTGGCGGGGATGGGGAAGTACGCTACCGCAGGTCCATCCGACCCACCCGGTCTCCCTTGTTTTGTGCGCCCCCTGGTGGTGCAGCACGGTGTACTTTTCACGCCTTCGGCTCTCTATTGTCCACAGAAGTAGACATATTTAACACGTACAGTGTGCCACCAAGTCGTGTTTTTTCAACTGACATTCCATTCACTGAAAAAGTTTCCGACTGTAGCTCTGCCACAGCTCACACACACACACACACACACACACACACACACACACACACACACACACACACACACTTACACACACACACGCTCAACCAACATGATATTCTTGTCTGAAAAAAGCGAACTGGGAGCCCTTTGGGTCCCCGGGGGAGCCGTAGCGAGCGGAGATGCCATATGGAGGTGGGTGTCTGGTGGGAGTACGTGGTGGAACTACAGAAACAATCCAGGTATGGAGGAGGTCACCATTAAGCGTCACCCTCCCGAGGGACAGGGCATGATGGGAGCTGCGGTTCAGCGCCACTGGCTTTCAGACTGCAGCTCCCTTCACACAGCTGTCACAGCTGCTTGGCTGGGATGACAGGTGGGGGACATCTCCGAGAGAGGCGGAGGAGGAGGCAATAGAATTGTTTTATACTCTGCCAATGTAAAGTGCGAACATCTGTTTGCAATGAAATATGGACAAAGAATTATGCTACAAATCACCCTTACAGTTTATGGTCCTTATTACGGTCATTCTGTCCCAGCTAGGCGAGACGCTTTATTTAAATGATGAAAAAGTTTATACATCAACATTTTACAAGCCATACATTTATAAGGATAAGAATTTGATAAGAAAGCTTATGACCAAATGCAACATGCTCTCTCACAGAGAAATATGCAGAAGCTGCATGTGCAAAACAGCCCAGTGTTAAGTTGGCTGCGTTTTCCAATCTATGACCGTTCTTTCCAAGATAATTAAACATCATGACTTGGAATTATAAGCAACTTTGCACAGATGTAGAATCTGTATGCTCATATCTGAAAGCCTGAGACATGTATACAACCGTATATAGAACCAAACAACTTGCCAAATACTGCTCCGTTTCAGCTGTTATAGGCAGCCTAGCTGCTATGAAGAAGATGCTATGTGTATCCTTAGGTCAAGGCTATTCAACTATATTGTTCAGGGGGCCACATTGTCAGAAGGCTAAGGGCCCGGGTGCCGGACATCTCCCTGAGCTATTATTACCATCAGCCAAACAGAAATCAATCAAAAATAGTTACGTACATCAAAATCAATCCACAGATGAAAAACGGAAACAGGACTTGATTGTTATCTGCGTCATCGAGAGAGGGAGAGAGAGGAGAGAGAGGGGCAGAGAGACAGATACAGAGAGAGGGGAGAGAGAGAGAGAGAGAGAGAGAGAGAGAGGTGATACAGACAGAGAGAGAGAGAGGTGAGACAGAGAGAGAGAGAGAGAGAGGTGATACAGACAGAGAGAGAGAGAGAGGTGATACAGACAGAGAGAGAGAGAGAGAGAGAGGTGATACAGACAGAGAGAGAGAGAGGTGAGACAGAGAGAGAGAGAGAGAGAGAGGTGATACAGACAGAGAGAGAGAGAGAGAGGTGATACAGACAGAGAGAGAGAGAGAGGTGATACAGACAGAGAGAGAGAGAGAGAGAGGTGAGACGAGAGAGAGAGAGGTGAGACAGAGAGAGAGAGAGAGAGAGAGAGAGAGAGAGAGGTGATACAGACAGAGAGAGAGAGAGAGAGAGGTGATACAGACACAGAGAGAGAGAGAGGTGATACAGACAGAGAGAGAGAGAGGTGAGACAGAGAGAGAGAGAGAGAGGTGATACAGACAGAGAGAGAGAGAGAGGTGATACAGACAGAGAGAGAGAGATAGGTGATACAGACAGAGAGAGAGAGAGAGGTGATACAGACACAGAGAGAGAGAGAGGTGATACAGACAGAGAGAGAGAGAGAGGTGAGACAGAGAGAGAGAGAGAGAGAGAGGTGATACAGAGAGAGAGAGAAGATGCCCCCCCACCCCTCAGAACTGGTCTGCAGCCCGGTGTGACTTGATTGGCGGGCCAGATTTGGCCCCACCAGTTGAATAGGCCTGCCTTAGGTGCTCATGAATTGTCTAACCCTGTTATATTTCATCCCCGGTAATTCTAACATAATTTGCAGACTCAAATAAAACATTCAAATGTATGTGTGTGTGTGCATGCGGGCGTGCGTGTGTGTGTGTGTGTGTGTGCGCATGCGTGCGTGTGTGTATGTGTG
This sequence comes from Poromitra crassiceps, assembly GCF_964638095.1. Lineage (NCBI taxonomy): Eukaryota > Metazoa > Chordata > Actinopteri > Beryciformes > Melamphaidae > Poromitra > Poromitra crassiceps. The sequence continues at coordinate 51,550,388 of NC_139628.1, read as the reverse complement.
TGTGCGTGCGTGTGCGTGCGCATATATGTGTGTGCATGCGTGTATGTGTGTGTGCGCGTGTGTGTAGTGCATGCGTGTATGTGTGTGTGTGTGTGTGCGCGTGTGCGCGTGTGTGCGTGCGTGCCTGCGTGCCTGTGTGTGTGTGTGTGTGTGTGTGTGCATCGCTGAGCGGGCCTGATAACCAGAATGTGCGGTCACCTTGCCTCGTGATTAAAGGTTTGCACTCTTTAATGCTTAAAAGGAGACTGTTTGTCCTCAAACGAGAGAAAAGGAACACGGCAACAAAAAAAAGCACGTTTTATCAGTCACCGCCAGAACTCCATATTTGCCTATTTTTCTCTCAGATTAGGCTTATTCACAAGGTCCTATAGGTGAAATGCCTTCAAAGATAATAAAGAGATTGAGATCGCGTTCAGAAATCCCTGCCAGCGAGAGAGAGAGAGAGAGAGAGAGAGAGAGACGAAAGCTTTGGAAATAAACAAAGCGCTCCAACTTTGGAGAATTTCACACTTTCCCTCATCGCCATCGCCGAGGAGGACTTTGGATTTGGGCTTATGCTTAACTTCTTAAATGTTCACATTAAGATCGTCCCCCCCCCCCTACTGTAGGTCAACTATAAAAGTGGGATAAAACCAAGAAACCAAAACCACAACAGACTGAATGATTAAAAAAAAACAATCATATCTTGGAAAACATTCAACTCCATAGAAAAGCTTCCCGATTCAACGCGGGCAAAAAAAAAAAAAAAAAAAAAAAATCTGAAAGAAATCAAATGAGAGTGGGATTTGCAAACAACGTTCCCGGAATGGGAGCTGGAACACTTGAGTATTCCGTTGGCCGTGCGATCAGAGCCGTGTATATATGGCCACATCCCCGTCCAAGCTGTCGTGCATTATCTGGCTGTCAGAGCGTTTGGAGGGACATGGGTGGCCACAGGTGTCATTTTAGAGCGGGGAAATCACAATGATGCGCTGCCAATGCCCCGTGTGCTCAACACAATAACACACACACACACACACACACACACACACACACACACACACACACACACAATGCCCCGTGCTCAACACAATAATAGCATAACGAGCATGCAATCAGGATCTCTAGAAATAGATGCGACGGGCGACCTGGCCTTCACACAGTTACTGATCCAATTCTAAACTTTAAAAAAGCGTGTTGGTGCCAAGTTATGATGGATTTATGAAGGAAGTCTTAAAGGAACAGCTCACCCTAAAATCCAAAATACATATTTTTCCTCTCACCTGTAGTGCTATTTATCCATCTAGATCGTTTTGGGATAGTCGTCTGGGTTTTGGAGATATCGGCCGCAGAGATGTCTGCCTTCTCTCCAATACAATGGAACTGGATGGCACTCGGCTTGTGGTGCTTAAAACCCAAAAAAGTACATTTGAAAAACTCAACAGCAATGTCTCTTTCCAGAAATCATGACCCGGTTACTCAATATACTCCACAGACTTTGTTGTGAGCAGTTTCATGTATAGGAACTATTTTCTTTTGACCTATACTTTCGAACAACACCCACTAGCTGCTAGCTAGTTCCCACATAGTCTCGCTAGCCAGCCTCTCTTCCTTTCCGTCAGAGAGTCTGGCGCTGTGGAAACAGGCAACAGGGATCAGCCCGCCCCTGCTCTAAAGCTGCTCTCCCATTCGAGCGGCTGTTTCGGTGGCAGCAGGATATCCGTTCCCCCGCTTGCAAGCTCTGTCACGCTCTGTCATTGGCTCCGACCATGTCAATCAGAGCGGCTTCCGCTCCCATGTGTGTCGCTGTAATGCTCCCGCCGAATGCTACTAGCTAGCGTAGAAGCTAACGGCAGAAACCTACAGGCTAACTCGTTGCTACACGCTGAAAATGGCAAGTTTTGAAGAAAATTTGGATTGTGCAATAAAGAAGGCCTGCTCGGCACTTTCGGTGGATGGTTGTAAAGATATCAAGAGAATATGTTTAGAACATTTGCTGTCTAACAGTGACTTTATGCCTGTGAGCTCTCCTCCTCCCGTGTAAATGTTCCGCCGACACAAGTTCCAACCCAAAACTATTTTCCAAGAGCACTAACGCTAAGCACCGCCCAAGACGAGGATGATTGGTTAACCCAAACAGACCATTTTTTTTCGCAATCCCACAATGGAAACCTGCGACGCCAGACTCTCTGACGGAAAGGAAGAGAGGCTGGCTAGCGAGACTAGTTCCCACATGAAACTAGCAGCAGCTAGAGCAGCAGCTAGCTATAGGGTGTAGTAGAAATAGTTCCTACATGAAACTGCTCACAACAAGTTTGTGGATTATCTTGAGTAACCGGGTCATGATTTGTGAAAAGAGACATTGCTGTTGAGTTTTTCAATTGTATTTTTTCGGTGCTTTCGGCACCACAAGCCGAGTGCCATCCAGTTCCATTGTGTTGGAGAGAAGGCAGACACCTCTACAGCCGATATCTCCAAAACTCAGGCAACTAACACAAAACAATCTAGATGGCTAAATAGCACTACAGGTGAGGGGGGAAATATGTATTTTTGAAATAAAATCAAAAGAAATTCCGTAGCCTGTAAGAAGGCAGCTTTGGCGAATCAGCGCTCCTGCAAATTAGGTTAATCACGATCCACACTCCATCCCAGCTGGTGGCGGTAACGCACCATAACATTGTTTGCCAACCGCTATAAAACTCAAGAAGATTTCCACTCAAGCTCAGGCATGTCTTTTGCTTGCTTTAAAAAAAATAATGAACTGCATTGACTTGTATTTTTTACTTTTTTACTTAATACTTAATACTTATATTTAATATCAGAAAAGTACTTTTGATATTTAATACAGTAAATACCAGATACTTTAAGACTGTTCGGCTATTCAAGTAATATTCTAATAGGTGACTTTAACTTCCAGTCTACCAACCAAAGTCATTTTGTATTTTGTCTTGAGCGTAGCTTGCAGGTAGGCCACTACATCATCCAACATGCTCTGTAGCAGCACAACTGTTCCAGCGACCCTTGTGCACAACCACCAATCAGGCCTGTCAGGAGGGAGGTGTGGCCTGTCAGGAGGGAGGTGTGGCCTGTCAGGAGGGGGGTGTGGCCCCCATCGACCCATCGACAGCCATTGGTGCAGAGCCGCTGGCCTCTCGTTAAGCAGTCACATTTGCATACGTTGACAGGAACACAGAGGTTGTGCTCCGCCTCCACCCAGACACAAGGACAGCATAGACATGCAGGCGCTGTTGTTGCATTAGACCTGCTGCGTGAGGGAGAGTGCATGGCTACTCTGTTGTTGTTTTTCAATACGCATCGAGATCTTCACATTTTCCAATTTGAAGAAATCATACAGCATTTCTCTGCCTGGGATGTGAAGATTTTGCCTGGTCTTCAATTCTACTTCACCAATTCCACCTGGCAAGCTGTCCTGTGCTTCCTCCTCCGATACATGTGAATTCGCCAGCCGCTTCTTTTCACCTGACCGCGAGGTGTTTCACCGGCAGGATCACGCTATTCCCCTCAGTGCCGCTCCCCTGCAACCAGAGGAGGCGCTAGCGCAGCGACCAGGAATCATACGCCTAATCCGGCTTTCCACCCGCATGACCAATGGACCCATTTCACAGCAACCGTTTTGTGGTGGTAAAAGCAGGAAGTAAAGCAGCTGTAACTAATAACATTCATTATGCTTCTGTTTTGGGGTTCCAAGTGCCAGGTGCCCTCATTAATGCTAATGATTACACCTGCATTACTTCCTTCCTTTACCACCTCAAAAGGTTGCTGTGAAATGAGCCTAAAGACCCTTTTTGCGGTGGCCATTTTGTGTCTACAAGGCAGGACAAACACAGGTGTACCAAACACATTAATTAGGGTTTCCAACGTCCGGTCTATTTAGGTGTCCCGGTGCTGGGGCCCTAATTAGTGAGTTGGTTGCACATGTGTTTATCCTGCCTTTTAGACACAAAATGGCAGCTGTGAAAAGGGTCTATTGTGCCTGTATTGTGCCCGACCAAGCCGGAGGTAACGGGGCACGAACCTGCGACCCTCTCGTTGGCAGGCACCCTCAAATGACAGTGTCATTGTCTGAAACGCATCTGAACAGCGTTCAATTGCACAACATTTCCTCGGCGGAAACATCAATGTACATATATTTAGTTTTAATTCATACTTTTCAGGAACTTAATATTGATGGAGGGGAAATGGGTTACACGAAACAAGAGAGCATCAAGGAAGCAAACAAAATACACAAAGACGGCAAATGAACAGATACGTTACATTTAAAATTGTCGCTTCAAGTCATCCAATCAGACAAGGTCACACACGGACAGATCCACTGCAGGTGCCGGATAGCCATATAGGATCCTCTTGAGGAGCATTTTTAGCTTAGGTGTGGTTGCACAGTCATGTGATATTGGAGATGCGTGTGGTGGGATGAGATCTGTGTGAGCGTATACCCAGAGAGAGAGAACAGTGCTGTGGTCACACAGACAGAGAGAAGGACTGACGCAGCAAATAAACACCACAAGCAACTTAAGCAGTTTTGAACCAAAGTGTATTTCTCAAGTTTTTGATGTGGCAACTTCAAACCCCTATGTTTATAGGGTTCGTTAATTTACCAGAATGTGTTACGAGTTACATTTGACATTGTCCTAAAATACTGCACCAGTTCAACATCATAGTCAGTAGCCTAACTAACTACTAGCGTCACTGGAGTTGATTCGTTTAGAAACTATTTGTCATTCGGCTGTGTCTACACATTGTCATTGAAAATGTGTAGTTTGCATTTGTTTTTCACGGCAAACGAGTTTTTCCAAGTGCAGATTTTCACGAGGAGATGCATGTTTCTGGCTTTCTTTGTGAAAATCTGGGGGGACTAAGAAAATGTCGGTCCGCTTCATTTTGTTTGTCTCATTTAAAACTAAAACAGCTGCCTTCTGAGATGGAGACCAAAAGGAACATTATTCTTGTTAACGAGTGCGCTGTTCAAACTCGAGTCCCAGCCACTGCCATTCAACTCTGTGTACAGTCAACAACAATCAATCTACAGATACAGCAGAGATGGAATACATTTTGGAGAATTAACTCGTAAACAATGTAAAAGTCAAATGCAATTGTCTCGACTGTGAGAGAGAGTGAAGCTGTGTAAATCACAGGTGGACTGTTAGCCTATGCAGGGCTTGTTCCAGACTGGGCTGTTCCAGGAGGAGCGTCTTGGTTGCGGAGGGAGAGCAGATGGCTGGAGGATTCCTTTGGTATGTCTGAGGCTTCCCTTTCACCAGAGACACCAACAAATATGTGCAAAAACTCTCTGCTTGGTGCGCTGCACGTGGGAACTGGCCACAAATTGGAACTGGAAGAGAGAGTGAGAGAGAGCTAGAGAGAGAGAGAGCATAGAGAGCATAGAGAGGAGCCCCCTCAGCCAGCTGGTCCTGAGACTGACTCCCAACCCCCCCCCCCCCCCCCCCCCCCCCCCCAGCATCAGGACAGCCCTCAGTCCACCCGGCCCAACCAAATTATCACAAATCAAAAAGAAAACGATATTACCTATTGGAAGAATACCACAAAAACCCAAAGTAAATTAGATTGCTATTTGGCCCTAAATCGAGACTACACGGTGGCAGACTACCTGACCACTATTACTGACCCAAAAATGAGGAAGACATTGACCAGGTACAGACTCAGTGATCCTAGCCTGGCAATAGAAACAGGCAGACACCGACAGACCTGGCTACCCAGAGAGGAGAGGCTGTGTTCACTCGGCTCCCAAGGAGAGGTGGAGACAGAGCTGCACTTCCTGTTACACTGTGACAAAAATAAGGAAATTAGAGCCTCGATCTCCCCTAAAATTAACCAGAAGTACAAAGAATTTGAAAATATCACGGACACATCTGCACTTCAATATGTTCTGGGAGAGAAACCTGAATGCACCATTGTAGCAGCACATTATGTGTGGAGCTGCCATCAGCTGAGGGACAGCCAGTGGACAGGAGAGCCATCCACATCTGGCTGAAACACAGAACACCTAACACACTGTATTATTTGCACTAGCATCCAGTTTATTGGTTTGCGTGTTTACATTTCAAATTGTAAGTTTTAAGTTTTTAAGTTTTAAATTTGTCGTTCCAAATAGGTTTTTTGGTCAACACTAATACTTTATTTTATCTCATTCTATTATATTTTATTCTTTTTTGCTTTAGTTTTTTTTTCCGCTCTCTTCTGAAGATTTCAAAATAACAACGGTTATTTACAGATTCTGTGAATTTCTGTTAATATCCTGTAATTGCTCACTATTTTGCACTATCACCATTTAACTGCCCATTTATTACTGTTCTGTTATTATTCTGAATGGATTCCGGTCAACAATAGTCTTCTATTATATTCTATCTCATCACATTCCATTTAATTTTCTTTTCTCTTCCTCTTTGAATATCTTAAGATTTTGTGATTTATGTTACTGGGTAACAAAATGTCTTGTTTTCTGTTTTTGATTCTTTGTAACTGCTAAGTGTTGCTAATGTATGCTTTGGCAATGTAAGATGCACCTTATCATGCCAATAAAGCCCTTTGAATTGAATTGAATTGAGAGAGAGAGAGAGAGAGAGAGAGAGAGAGAGAGAGAGAGAGAGAGAGAGAGAGAGAGAGAGAGAGAGAGAGAGAGAGAGAGTACGTGATACGACTGAACTTAGCCTAGCAGCTATTGAGTGGGGCTTTTTTTCTACATTTTGCACTTTACAGTGTGAGAACACATCTGTGGGCAATCCAATGAAGGAAGAATGTGTTTGTTTGTTTGTTTGTTTGTTTGTTTGTTTGTGTGTTTGTTTGTTTGTTTGTTTGTTTGTTTGTTTGTTTGGGGGGGGGGTGGGAAGGATCCTTTGAAGTAGTGCTGTTAGCATGATGAGATGTGAAAGGGAAAATCAGATACTGTCGATTTTACAGTTTTTTTCTATAAGCGTCAACAAACCTCAAACAATGCACATTCTCACCATTGTTTCATCGATTTAAATGTGAGCTGTGATCGTCTTCATTTATCATTTGGAAGTAGTTTGTGGGACAGTGTTACGCTGCAGCTTTCAATGTGCTTCGCTATCAAAGTCTACTTTGGCTTCGGTGTCTATTACAGTAGGCCAGCCACACCGCACACTGAAATGTATTGGTTTGGGCTGCAGCTTAGCATCAATGGCTGTGGCAAACAGAGGCGGTACTTGGCCCTTGCCTATAGGTAGCTGTAGCTGTGGCTTGTATCGGCCCCTGTGTTCCGTCTCGAGATAGACAGTTAAACGAACCAATAACAGCTCATAGCCTACATGACAGGGGCGTAGGCAGAAATTCAATTATGGGTGGGCCTGGATAAAATTGGGTGGGCCTGGATAAAATTGGTGGGGCAATTGCATGACGAAATTTTGCGCGGGAAGCGCGCAAAATTCCTAGATGTCATGGAGTCGTCATGCATTAGACTCTGGAGATGATGTGCCCTGCGTTTTTAAGCTACAAAACCATTAGCTAGCAAGGCAGCAGCAAGTTTGCCTCTAGAAAACAACCAATTAAAAAAAAAAGAAGAATTGGGTGTACATTTTTTTTTTGGGGTGGGCCAGGGCAAGAGGTGGGTGGGCCTGTGCCTACCCAGGCCCACCCGTAGAAACGCCCCTGCTACATGACATGACGGTAACACGAGAGCTTTAAACTTGACATTTAACCTGACCAGTGACAGCTTGATACTGTAACTGACGACGTGACGGAACTGATCGTCCCAGACCGTCTTTGACGTGTTCGGGGCGTTTTCCTGCCTGTGTGATTGTGTGGATCTGGTGAACGTTATCCAGAGGTACACGTCACAGAGTGCACGATCTCTCATTTACAAACTAATGCAAGCTTTCACGGTGCGTGGGGAATAAAATGTCTCCTTTTAATGATCACGAGAGTAGCACTCAGAATGAATGAAGTTGACTCAGACAGAAGAACACTGTTTGACGTCACTGCAGCAATTGATTCCGTTATGTGCCTCTTGACCATTAATTGCAATCAGGAGAAGAAACATCTCACGGCTGCATCTTGTGCATATAGTCGACCCATCCGAAATCACTGCACACAGTTCCTCCATGGTGCTGAGCCCAGTCTGTGGCTATTACTGTCCTCTGACACACCCACTTAGCGCTAATTAGATCCCCTGCAGAGAGGTGAATCATTAAAACAATAATTCCATTAAAAGCCATTTGCATTTTCCTGATTAAGATCACAGTATAACATCATTACCGTAATTTGATTGGAGTAGCGTATCCTTATTAGTGGCTGGGAAACACAGGAGAAGGGCATTGCAGGCTGACACCGAGTCGACTTTAACAAAGTTCATCGCAGATTATAGGGCTTTATTATAACTCCACAATGAGTCCTGAAAGTTATTATATTGAATGAGTACTGTGATGTATATGTGACACAGTCTGGCGCAATATAACAAACAACAATTTTAGAAATACTATTTTATCTGATTGTTGCTTTTACTGTATAGACGGTTTTCACCAGAGCGCAACCCCACAGCACTTCCTTTTTCTCAGCATTCGGCAAACTGCAGAAATATTCACTCGACATCGTTACTTTTGTTTTCGCCGCTCAGCTGTATAGACGGTTTTCACGGAATGGTCAGTCCTGCACTTGAATGTTTTTTTTTCTTTTATGTCCATAGCAAACACTGCAACAGGAAGTGAGCGGGGGTTCAATTTAGAATGTTTTTGTTGTCAAGTTAAAACCGTCTATAGGACTACGCACATTCAAATAAGCATATCTTCTTCAACTATTTTCAGATTTCAATGGACACATCATTTCTGGACTTTCATAATCTGTAAAAAAAAAAAAAAAAAAAAAAAACTGGAGTTATCCCTGTACACAGTAGGCACTATCCATTTACAGTATACAGTATCAATTTAGGTGATTAGGGAGTGCGATTCCCTAGATTTAAATGATTTAAACGGATTGTTGTTTGATTAGGTTAGCGTTACTCCATATTGATTTGGGCTATATAGCCTCGTGTGCACGTGAATATCCACGCAAAGATAGACGCAAATTCCCTCTCACACCGACATGAACAAAATATGTCGTTAGATGTAGAGTTGTCATACTCTACTGTATGACATCCCATCAGCTTTGCCATGCAAGTGCTCAATGTCTCTCTCTCTCTCTCTCACACACACACGCGCACACACACACACACACACGCACGCACACACACACACACACACACACACACACACACACACACACACACACACACACACACACACATCCTATTGTCTAGAGACCACTCCAAATTGAAAGCGCTGCATCCCTTCCATAAAGCCCTTCAGTGCTGATTTAGAGCGCTATATCCAAATAGAATAAAACGTGTTATTCAAAAACGCATATGGAATGCAAATGCCATGCTCATTTCTCAATGTAACGGCACGTCCGCCGATAAATTGTGTGAACCCCCCGCCCCCCCCCCCGCCGCCCCTTAAGAAGCCCATTCCATAATTCAAAATATATTATAATTGGCACAGCCATAAAATATATGTTTGTCTGTAAATACTGATGGAGGCTGCGGTAATTCAATTCGCCATACATGGGGAATTTATACTGCTGCGCATCAGTAGCTAATTTCCTTGGGGAAATTAATCTCTGCAGCTCTTATAGGAGAGAGAGCAGGGCCCTAGGATGAACGCTGACCACTGTCTACCGTGTAAATATTGACAGTGGGGAGAATGAGGGGGGTATACATTACTCTCGTACGGGCGACAGCTAAATTATGTCGGGCGCAGACAGAGGCGCGTGCGTGTACGGCAGCGCAGACAGAGGCGCGTGCGTGTACGGCAGCGCAGACAGAGGCGCGTGCGTGTACGGCAGCGCGCCCGAGAATTTATACCATCCACCGCTGAGTGAGGAGTTGAATTGGGTCCGGGATATAACTTGGCTGCAGAGTGGAGTGGGAAGGAGCTCAGAGAGGGAGTCAAGTGTGCGAGGCTTTATAGGCAGTTTAACTCTGACCTTGTTGTACGTCAGATGTAGAGAGCGCCGTCCCCTCCGGCGATGCTGTGTTCACTGTGACTCCTGATTGGCCGGTGTCCTTTTTTTTGCAACTGTTCCGAACTGCTTTCAGGGTCAGTGAAGTTACTGGAGGAGGGTCATGTATTTAAATATCATGCTGGGAGGCACATCATTTCAAATGGCCCTGTTGTATAAAGAAAATACATTTTACACAGGGATGATACAAATCTTTTTGACATCTAGGATCTATGCTAGTGTTGCTGCTCCACTGTGAATACAGTGAATATAATACGTTAACCCTTCTCTCCAATTTGTTGTAGTGAAGATTTAACTCATTGAGTGCCAAGGACGAGTATGTTCGTCAATTCGTTTAGTAACGTAGAGTGCCAAGGACGAGTATGTTCGTCAATTGCGTTTTTTGACGGTGGGACGTGGATCAAAGCCAGATCCATCTCCTGTGAAAGTATGGTGGATGTTGAATGTGTAAAAGCTATTTTAGGGACCCATTAGGTGGCGACAGTGCTCTCCAGATTAGAGAAAGGCGAGGAGAAAAGAGAGAAGAAGTCATGGGGAAACGGAAATCGCATCGATATGCATGAAGCATAACGTTAGCTGTGCCTGTGAACAGCAGTCAATCTGCTGCCACAATTGAGCCCCTCCGTCTCCGCTGTGATAGCCCCTCCATATGATTTAGTTGCCGACACCAGCGTCTTTCTGAAAAGTTACATTATTCTCAGCTGGGAGCCGGCGACAGGCTGTGAAAAAGTGGGGTGCAGCGCACTTTTCAGTGCAGAGCAAACGCAGAGCAAACGCAGCAGAGCCCCAGAGACACTCCCATGGAGGAGGAGGAGGGGGGTGGGGCACGCAGAGCACTACAGCATACAACCATTGACAGTAAACACAGACCCAGGCAGCAGGTTCGATGCACAGAGACAGGCAAACAAGCTAGAATATCTGATGCCCACCAGCAGTAAATCAAGACCAGCAAGAAGGCCAAACAAAATTCCTTTGTTTTCACTCTTTTATTGAAGGAAATTATTTTTGAGGTGTCATTACATCAGAAAATATTAGCTTCAGAGTCAATGATGTGCTTGAAATGCTTCCTTTCACAAAAGGCTGAATATCTCAGATTCTAAATTGAAACGTGTGTTTTTGCTGAAATCAACCTATCTTCTCCGGCTGATAACTAAAGAACGGAAAATGATATCAATAAACTTTTTTTTGCCGATGATAGAAGAGAGTCTCATCGTTCTTTGTGCGTGTTCGGTGTTTACATAGTAATATCACACAATATTCTGTGGGCCTCGAGAAATCACTGAAAACGCTCTGAAACTCTGGCACTGGGAGCGTCCGTTCTCCAAAAGTGGCTGGCACTCAATGAGTTAATAAAACAAAAATAGAGCCCCTATTCTAGAGAAATTGAGGATCAAAAGTTATTTTATGTTGCCAAAAGCCCCTGCAAAAATCACCAAGAAACATTATAAAACAGTGCAGACTAATTGGCTGTTAGTAAAAAAACAAAAACAAAAAAAAAGGCTTTAAGGGCAGTCAAATCCATTTTGAGTTGTGACAAATGCTTCGAGTCCCCAGAGAGGTTTTGGAAAGCGTTCTACCCCCTCTTTCCTCCCCACTCAACAACAATAACACAAAGTGCTCAGGATCTTCCCCCTGCACAACACCTGCCATGTAATGTTATGACGCGCAGCACCCTAGCATCCCCGCTCCCATCTGGCAGCTGCCAACATTATAACTGTTGGCTAACACGCGGGTTAATGAAAGCCCCCGTGTTAGCGAACGCACCTCGGCGTTCAGGCCTCAAGCTGCTCGGAGGATCCGCGCGCAGCCCTGAAGGATTGGCTCCATTATGGACGCCAGCACGGGGGGGCTACACATACTTCCTGTAGGGGGGGGGGGGAGATAATGCGCACACCTGCTACCTGGACTCAGCTGTTGCCATGCCAACGCAGAGATGATGCATACCCTGCGAAGGTGCCGTTCACGCTGTGCAACACAATGTCTGCAATTACAATGATTAGCGGACTTCCAAAAAGTGTTGCGTGAACGTTGTTTTTGTTACCATCCAACGTGTACCTCATGATTCAACACATTGTTTGCCTAGGTGCCTGTTAGTCCTAGGAAGATTTATCACCAGCGCTTGATATAGCATATGGATAGGTTACTGGCCCATTAAAGCTCTCCACTACAACCAGCTGCTATTAGCTGTCATAATAATCGAAAGAAAGCGTTCTATAAAGTGGCAAATCGCATCCAACCCCAAATTCTAGACAATTTGCCTGGTGTTGTAGACACTATACAGTATAGTGCATTGATTACCGTGCACGCACTGCACCCCGGCTGCTAATTGAGCGTCTCGCTTCAAAAACTAAAAGACAGACAAAAACTTTATGATTAATTGATTATTACCGCACAGACTTAATTGCAATTGCGATCAACTGTGATTCGTATCGTCCAGAGTTTTTCTCGCCGTACTGTCGATTTTTAGAACTTTTCGGAAATGTGGAAAAGTCACTTTGTACAAGAAAAGAAAGGAAAAGAAAAGAAAAGTTTACCGAGTTTGCGTCTGATGAGAGGTTTTCGTCAATACTGTACTTCATCCATGGTCCAAAGATTACCTGCAGCTCTAAAACACCTCATTTAGAAATCAATGTTGGATGCCTCCCTCTTTAAGCAATTGCTTGCCTCCACGATTTGGAGATTGCAGAGGTTCATGTTGCAATTTAGACTCTCCCTTTTTTTTCCAACTAACTGTTCAGCTCCACTTCAAATGGTGGTTTGCCAACACTCCGTTTAGTTTCAGCGCTTAACCCATTGATACCTGATGCAGCATTTGCGTGTATATCCCTCATTTGCGTGCGTATCCCTTTAAGACCGCGAACCGCGTTAACGCGGTTCGCGGTCTTAAAGGGATACACACGCAAATGCTGCATCAGGTATCAATGGGTTAAGGAGGCGTGCGAGGACCGGAGGCCCCAGCACGCAGGCACTCAAGGGGGGGAGCCCAACCATTTTGCATCCGGCTTCACAGAGGGGGGGTTATCTGATCCATCCCCATCAAAAATGTCAATGGTGGCGCGTGCTCTGCCCTCTCACACACACACACACACACACACACACACACACACACACACACACACACACACACACACACACCCTCTCTCTACAAACACTTGGAGAATGCCAGATCAAAGAGCCTGCACCTTTCCTCTCTGCCTTTTAAAAGCCTTTGAGGATGCAACGCGCCATTTATGTCTTTGAAACAACATGAAAAGACCAAGTTACCGATACAAAGAGGGATCGTTTTTGTTTCTGAACGGGACCGTGAAATATTCTCGAAATACACGGGGAATCTAACGAGGAGGAGTAGTATGGTTTGTAACTTCATGTTTTATTACAGTATGTACAACATTTGATTAAATAGAAAACATTTGTTATTATGATTTATTATCATGTATTACGAGACGTGCTAAATTGTGAAGTGGATGAGATGCGCTCAGGGGGAAAAGGACATTGCCAAGAGACTTCAAAAACAGACACACACACACTCCCTTACCCATATGCATATTGTACAGCAGTGTTGGCGGTAACACATTAGAAAAGTAACACATTACAGATAATATATTACTTTTAGCAGTAACTCAGTAATATAACTAATTACCAATAGGATTTCAGTAATATTATACCACTTACTTTGTCAAGTAACTCAAGTTACAAATTGAGTTACTTAAAAAAAAAAAAATCAAAAACACATATTTAAATAAAGATACAATAATTTCCTAATCAAATTATGTGTTTTTATGCAAATAATCACTATAGATGGCAATAACAAAGGAAGAGGATAAGATTTCGAATTTTGGACAGATTACTTACACTGACTTCAAGACGGTTGCATTTCTTTTTCGGGATGCTCCTGCTGTTATTTTGGTGAAAGTATTGCAAAAGTAGTGTCATAAGTAATGAGTCACTCTACAAAGACAGCAATATTGTAAAGTAACGTATTACTTTCGAATGAAAGTAACTAGTATTACATTTTGAAAGTAACTTGCCCAACACTGCTGTAGGCTATACAGACACACACAAGGCATCGTAGTGAAATGACGGATTCATCAAAATGTATCCTGAAGGCATCCGTTGCTAAAACTCTTTTCCATTTCCCCGTCTGAATGTTGCTGCCTATATCCTGTACGTCTGAATGTTGCTGCCTATATCCTGTACGTCTGAATGTTGCTGCCTATATCCTGTACGTCTGAATGTTGCTGCCTATATCCTGTACGTCTGAATGTTGCTGCCTATATCCTGTCTGAATGTTGCTGCCTATATCCTGTCTGAATGTTGCTGCCTATATCCTGTACGTCTGCATGTTGCTGCCTATATCCTGTACGTCTGAATGTTGCTGCCTATATCCTGTACGTCTGAATGTTGCTGCCTATATCCTGTACGTCTGAATGTTGCTGCCTATATCCTGTCTGAATGTTGCTGCCTATATCCTGTACGTCTGAATGTTGCTGCCTATATCCTGTACGTCTGAATGTTGCTGCCTATATCCTGTCTGAATGTTGCTGCCTATATCCTGTCTGAATGTTGCTGCCTATATCCTGTACGTCTGCATGTTGCTGCCTATATCCTGTACGTCTGAATGTTGCTGCCTATATCCTGTACGTCTGAATGTTGCTGCCTATATCCTGTACGTCTGAATGTTGCTGCCTATATCCTGTACGTCTGAATGTTGCTGCCTATATCCTGTCTGAATGTTGCTGCCTATATCCTGTACGTCTGAATGTTGCTGCCTATATCCTGTACGTCTGAATGTTGCTGCCTATATCCTGTCTGAATGTTGCTGCCTATATCCTGTCTGAATGTTGCTGCCTATATCCTGTACGTCTGAATGTTGCTGCCTATATCCTGTCTGAATGTTGCTGCCTATATCCTGTCTGAATGTTGCTGCCTATATCCTGTACGTCTGAATGTTGCTGCCTATATCCTGTCTGAATGTTGCTGCCTATATCCTGTCTGAATGTTGCTGCCTATATCCTGTCTGAATGTTGCTGCCTATATCCTGTCTGAATGTTGCTGCCTATATCCTGTCTGAATGTTGCTGCCTATATCCTGTCTGAATGTTGCTGCCTATATCCTGTCTGAATGTTGCTGCCTATATCCTGTCTGAATGTTGCTGCCTATATCCTGTCTGAATGTTGCTGCCTATATCCTGTCTGAATGTTGCTGCCTATATCCTGTCTGAATGTTGCTGCCTATATCCTGTCTGAATGTTGCTGCCTATATCCTGTCTGAATGTTGCTGCCTATATCCCGTCTGAATGTTGCTGCCTATATCCCGTCTGAATGTTGCTGCCTATATCCTGTCTGAATGTTGCTGCCTATATCCTGTCTGAATGTTGCTGCCTATATCCTGTACCTCTGAA
>NC_139628.1:51497461-51529961 GCF_964638095.1 Poromitra crassiceps | reverse complement strand
GAAATGATAAGCAGCAAAGGGAGAGCGTGGGCACGGTAGAAAAAAAACTCCCAGAGATGAAAATATATATTGTGATTTGTTTACATAATGCAACAATCTGGAAATGTTGTACAGTTACAATAGGGAGAATTAACAGTGTAGCGGGCACTTCCACTTTTCATCCTAGTCTATTGTACTGATTCCACCTCCCAAACCATCCTGGCACTTGGGACCACATTCACATGCTCGGGAGTGTGAATACCTAACTCGCTTCATTCCCGGCTGGAGAACCACAATAAACGCAAAAAGCCTTTCAAAATCAAATTGTAATTCCTCCGGTGGCCTGTAGTCCATGCAAACCAAAAAGGTGGTATTTTCTTTGTTCTCGTCATCATTCATCGACACTGCAGGGGTGGGCAATTATTTCTCCTGGGGGGGCCACATGACAAACCCAGATTGTTGCAGGGGACAGACTAAATATTGTCATGTCGTAACCTCTAATTTTTATCACTAGAAATGATGAATGATAGAAAACAAACTGCACTTATTCTTCAGCAGTAATTATATTTGGAAAATCTCTGAAAACAGTTTAGGTCATCTCATTCGATGTTTTTTTAAGCTTCATAAGTAAAATGGTGTGGTTTGTCTTAGACCTCCTGGACCAGGCAGAACCAACAGGAGGGGCCGGGTCTGGACGTCCTGGGCCAGGCAGAACCAACAGGAGGGGCCAGGTCTGGACCTCCTAGGCCAGGCAGAACCAACAGGAGGGGCCAGGTCTGGACCTCCTGGGCCAGGCAGAACCATCAGGAGGGGCTGGGTCTGGACCTCCTGGGCCAGGCAGAACCATCAGGAGGGGCCGGGTCTGGACCTCCTGGGCCAGGCAGCACCATCGGGAGGGGCCGGGTCTGGACCTCCTGGGCCAGGCAGAACCAATCAGGAGGGGCCAGGTCTGGACCTCCTGGGCCAGGCAGAACCAACAGGAGGGGCCGGGTCTGGACCTCCTGGGCCAGGCAGAACCAATCAGGAGGGGCCGGGTCTGGACCTCCTGGACCAGGCAGAACCATCAGGAGGGGCCGGGTCTGGACCTCCTGGACCAGGCAGAACCAACAGGAGGGCCGGGTCTGGACCTCCTGGGCCAGGCAGAACCAACAGG
The DNA here is from genome assembly GCF_964638095.1 of Poromitra crassiceps. NCBI lineage: Eukaryota > Metazoa > Chordata > Actinopteri > Beryciformes > Melamphaidae > Poromitra > Poromitra crassiceps. Next base: position 51,528,829 of record NC_139628.1, on the reverse strand, counting down.
AGGGGCCGGGTCTGGCCCACGGGCCGCATAATGCCCAGGTCTGATCTGCAGTATACTGTGTGCATTTTAGTGCTGTATAGAAGTGCTGCGGCGAGACATGCAGTCAATTATGTACTCATATTTACTCAATACTCGTTAAAAGAGCTTAGGGGGGGGGGGGGGGGGGGCTAATCTAATCACCAAGTTCAGCATCTTGACCTGGCAATAAATAGACGTCACGTAATAATCCATGCCATGTCATGGCCGTGCTACATACGCTGAACGCCCGCGCTCATAACTACGCATAGTTAAAGAAGATGAACCATGTCATTATAATGTATCTATATTATCAGCAGATCATTGAGAGGCCGCTTTAAAAAACCCTGCGACACTCTCGTCAACAGATGGCTTGGAGGGGTCTACAAAAAATGGCTACAGAGGGAATGATGCCGCTGCCAACCACACCTACTGTGATGTGGACTCGCACACAAGGTCGATTAGCTTTTGATCGTATCGCCTAGCCCTTTTGATCGAGCCACGGTTTGAGTCATGTCTCCTCCTAATGAGCGGAGACCAGATACCGACTACCCACCGTTTGAATTCAACTGATTTTGTTACCAATTAGTCGAGAAAAACAAAAAACAAAACTGAATGCCGTGTGGTGTTTATTTGCTCTTGACTTTGGAAGATGCGTGCCATCTCTGCTAATTTGTGACACAATACTGGAATTCGAGTTGTTTTGTTTTGTTTTGCGAGAAAGACCTGAAAATGACAAATGTCCTTCTCTCCGTCCCTCGCCTCGATTCACTTTAAGAGGAGTTCGGGGCTGGTGAGGTTTTGCCTCCTCGTGTGACTTTAAGAGGAGTTCGGGGCTGGTGAGGTTTTGCCTCCTCGTGTGACTTTAAGAGGAGTTCGGGGCTGGTGAGGTTCTGCCTCCTCGTGCGACTTTAAGAGGAGTTCGGGGCTGGTGAGGTTTTGCCTCCTCGTGTGACTTTAAGAGGAGTTCGGGGCTGGTGAGGTTCTGCCTCCTCGTGTGACTTTAAGAGGAGTTCGGGGCTGGTGAGGTTTTGCCTCCTCGTGTGACTTTAAGAGGAGTTCGGGGCTGGTGAGGTTTTGCCTCCTCGTGCGAGAGGAGGAGTTCGGGGCTGGTGAGGTTTTGCCTCCTCGTGCGAGAGGACAACCCGGGTTCACGATGGTCATCACGAGGGCCCCTCCTCCTCTGCGCAACCTTGGGTCTGACAGCGACCATGTGTGTTGCGCCTCCCAGTAGCAGGACACACACCTGTCTCGCCCAGGTGTTCCATGCTTCCCTCGAGAGCCTATATTGTAAAAATGGCCGATCTCGCCCCACCGCTATGATGTCCTCTTTCAGTTACCTCTATTCTGCTCGCTTGTCTCCCTTTTAGCCGCTTAACAAAAGGTCATCAAAAGAAACAAAACAGGCCCGTGTTACAAACGCCCCCATGTGACCTCACATTATGGCTAACGCTCGCGCTCGCATCCCCCCCCACCCCCCTCCCCTTTTCGTACTATACAGTAATATCCTTGGCATTATCTCGCCTGTGCATCAAAAATCAATTTCAATAGCGCAGCAATGAGCGTTACCTGGCCCTGAATGTGATATGATTACGGCTTCAATTACCAATTGTGTTGGCCGGTGCCTTTGGTCATATTGACGTTTTTTTAAATTGAGCTGTAGTACTGTAGGAGGGTTGCTAGCGGTGCTGTATGTATTCTGAGGGAAGAGCCGGGGCTCCGCGGCGCAGCAGCGTATGTACTGTAACCCTGGCAAGTGCATTCAGCGACGGGCTGTGCGTGTCATAATGCCATATCATTAGTTCACTATCCTCATTACAAGGTCCTCATCTGCTCGCCAGCGTAATGGTAATTATGGCGGAGGAGTGAGAGAGCGAAAAGGGGGCCATCGTGACTCAAAACGCCGTTTTGATTGGATTTGGTGCCCTTTCATCTCATTATGCAACTTCCTTAATGGCTTGTTTGGACGTCAACAAGGCAAAGTGGAGAGAGAGGAGCAGTGCTGCGCATGCATCTTCTAATAATAATTGTCTTTGCGTGCGCCGGCTATCTTTCACAAGCCAAATATACAGAGTGTGGTTGAAAAGGTGCGAATGTACGTGCGTGCGTGTGTGTGTGTGTGTGTGTGTGTATGTCACCAGTGACTCTGGCTGCCTGAAGGACACTGCCCTGACTAGCACGTGGGGGAGAATCTGTGTGTGTGTGTGTGTGTGTGTGTGTGTGTGTGTGTGTGTGTGTGTGTGTGTGTGTGTGTGTGTGTGTGTGTGTGTGTGTGTGTGTGTGTGTGTGTGTGTGTGTGTGTGTGTGTGTGTGTGTGTGAGAGAGAGAGAGAGAGCACACACACACCTTAAACTCTGCTGACAGCCTTGGGGAGAATCGCAGGGACAAAGAGAAACCAGTTAGCTGCTGCACAGTTAGAAAATAGGCAGATGCACCTGGGCACTTTTTTTTTTGTCTTTTACAAAAACATGCACGTGCATCGAGTATATTAACAGAAAATGCACACATGCATAATAAAAACATATACACCCCCCCCCCCCCCAGAGAGAGAGAGAGAGAGAGAGAGAGAGAGAGAGAGAGAGAGAGAAACATGTTGTCATTGTTTCACATTCACACCTCATCTTTCATATGGTCACACTGAAGGACTAGCATATACTGTACTGTACTCTGCAGATTGCTGCAGACAGCTATGCCACATCTGATCATTTTCCATACACTGTCCATACAGTGTTGCAGTGTTTTGCCCCCCCCCCCCCCCCCCCCCCACCCCACCATGCCTCACCCACCTGCGCGCCCCACACCCCTCCACACCATAGACTGTATAAAACATATGGATGTACTGTAGCCATGGGGACATCACCCAGGGGGTTTGTATAGACTCCCGTTTTGAAGTCTGGAGTTGGACAGTTTGATGTCCCCCATCTTGCTTTTTTAATTTTTTAATTTTGAGCCAGAAGTGTATTTGGATGAGAGTGTGGAGAATTAACGACTAGCCATCCATTTGGCTAGCCACCTGTCACTCTGCAGCTACGACCTTAATTATGCATAACTTTAAGCTTCAATAAAATGTAAACGGGTCATTTGTACACAAATTCACCCCCCCCCCCCCCCCCCCCCACCTTCCACAGTTGTCATGAACTGGGAAATTACAGCTGTAGAGACAAGAACAGTTTTTCGAGCCAGGCTGTAAACATTCTTTCTGCTGTCAAGTCAGGCAGTGCCCTTAGAAAATAGTTTCCAACAATCCAACTTGCCATTTTCAGCGTGTAGCAACGAGCTAGCGTGTAGGTTTCTGCCGTTAGCTTGCTAGCTAGTTAGCGTTGTTGTTTTCACTGAGGCGGCAGGGCACTGTTTACAGCGACACACAGGGAGGAGGGAGCAGAAGCCGCTCTGATTGACACGCTCGGTAGCCAATGACAGAGCTTGTAATAAGCCGGGAGCGGACATCCGGCCGCGACTGAAACAGTCGCTCCAGTGGAGAGCAGCTGTAGAGCAGGGGAGGGCTTATCCCAGTAGCCTGTTTTCGTGCAGCCAGACGACTCTCACGGAAGGGAGAGGAGGCTGGTGTAAACATTACTTATTTCTGCTGTCAAGTCCTTCATTTTAACATGGGGGTCTATATGGGGACTGACTCGCTTTTGGAGCAAGCCTCAAGTGGCCCTTCGAGGAACTGCAGTTTTCGCCACTTCCGCATTGGCTTCAATTTTGAGCCCCAGAGCTTTCCGCTTGCCACACACACGCACGCACACACACACACACACACACGCACACACAACCACACACACGCACGCACACGCACACACACACACACGCACGCACACACGCACACACGCACGCACACACACACACACACACACACACACAGCACCCGCCCTACTACCCCAACCCCGAGCCGAGCAGCTCACCTTCAGACATGTCAGTCTGAACTTTCCCTCTAGTCTTTGTGTGTGTGTGTGTGTGTGTGTGTGTGTGTGTGTGTGTGTGTGTGTGTGCGTTTGTTTATGTCTGTCTCTCACATGTGACTGTCACATGTCTCTCTCTCTCTCTCTCTCTCTCTCTCTCTCTCTCTCACACACACACACACACACACACACACACACACACACACACACACACACACACACACACACACAGACAACCAGGTCAGGGCGTTTGAATGGGAGTGCCCACAGGCAGGCCTGTATGCAGTGTTTGAGCTCAGCTGTCTTTAGCCTCCTCGTGCCTTTGAACAGGATACAGACAGTTGGATGTTGGAGGAGCTGTGTGCTCCTTTGGCTGAGGAGAAGCCCAGCAACACATCAATGGGCTGAGGCTTGACATGGTCAGACACGCACATGCACACGCACACGCACAAGCACCCACACACACACACACACACACACACACACACACACGCACACACGCACGCACGCACACACACACACACACACACACACACACAGTGTGCCAGCTACCCCTCTGGGACCGAGGAGAGAGCTGGGAACTCTATCTTCTGTCTCTACTTTCTCTCTCTGTCTTTTCTCCCCCTCTCTCTCTACTGCCTCTCTCCTCTACTCTCTCCCTCTCTACTCTCTCTCCTCTCTTCCTCTCTCTCCTCTCTCCCTCTCTCTCTACTGCCTCTCCTCTCTCCCTCTCTACTCTCTCCCTCTCTACTGCCTCTCTCCTCTCTTCTCTCCCTCTCTACTCTCTCCTCTCCTCTCTCCCTTTCTACTCTCTCCCTCTCTACTCTCTCCCTCTCTACTGCCTCTCTCCTCTCTTCTCTCCTCTCTCCCTCTCTACTGCCTCTCTCCTCTCTCCTCTCTCCCTCTCTACTGCCTCTCTCCTCTCTTCTCTCCCTCTCTACTCTCTCCTCTCCTCTCTCCCTTTCTACTCTCTCCCTCTCTACTCTCTCCCTCTCTACTGCCTCTCTCCTCTCTCTCTACTGCCTCTCTCCTCGCCCTCTCTACTCTCTCCCTCTCTACTCTCTCCTCTCTCTCTCCTCTCTCTACTGCCTCTCTCTCCTCTCTCTCCCTCTCTATTGCCTCTCTCTCTACTCTCTCTCTCTCTCAAGACCAGGAAGACCGCTTCAGAAGTCAGATAAATGAGCAGTGTTGGTGGACCCCTCTGGGGCACGCAGCGACAGGCGGCTCCATGATGCCATCTGTTTGTGACATCATCAGTGATGTCATAATTCAAGGATTGTGATGTCATCAGTGACATCACTTGAGCGAATTGTGATGTCATCAGTGATGTCACTCGAGCAATTGTGATGTCATCAGTGATGTCATAAATCCTTCCTGGCTGAGGCTACAATATATAAGTGGTGGAAGATGCAAGGAAAGCCATAAAAAGAAGAAGCCGCTGCTCGCGTACGATAATTTCCCTCCAAAAACGATAATTTTGACCCTCAGATACGATAATTCAACATTTCCCGCCTGGCAACACTGATACTGCCTTCTGTTTGAGACACAGCATACAAGTCAGTGTGGTACAGTGACGCATCTGAAGGAATGGCTGTTCAAGCAGGACATGGTGACAGGCAGCTCTATGATGCCGCCGGGGCAGGAGACCTGGACACACTGAGGAGCCTGCTGCAGGAAGACCACTTCAGAAGGCTGATCAATAAGCAGTGTATTTATGGGTGGTGGACCCCTCTGATGCACGCAGCCTGTGAGGGTCATGCTGCCTGTGTGGACTACCTGATCACACAGGGAGCACAGGTAGACCTAGCTGATGGGTATAACTACACGCCTCTCGACTGGGCCGTGTACAACGGTCACCTGGACTGTGTCCGGATCCTCCTGGAAGCCGGGGCCGACCCTAACAGAAACAAACACCGCTCACGCACCCCTCTCTACATCAGTGCTGCACACAACCGCCTGGACTGCTTCCACCTGCTGCTCCAGGCTGCTGGTGTTCTGACCCGTGACGTGGCTTCTCGCCTGCTGCAGGTGGTGCTGAATAACAGGTGCAACATGGCCTTCGTCCAGCTGCTGCTGGACCACGGTGCTGACCCGGCCCTGGTGACCACAGAGCAGGCACAGCTGGAGGAGAGGGCGGATCCTGAGGCTCTCAGGGTCTTTCTGGAGGCCAAGAGATGTCCTCACAGTCTGGCCCACGTGTGTCGGATCCGGATCCGCCAAGTGCTGGGCACACATCGCCTGAACCAAGTCCACTCCCTACCACTAACACAAGTGATGAAGGACTTTGTGCTCCACCAAAACTGACTTGAAACTTGAAGGGAGTCAGTTTATTTCATTTAATTTCCTAGATTTAGTTCTTCAGTGACTGTGTTTCAAACAACTCCAGGAGCAGAGATGATATACCATCAGCATACACCACCTGTAGCCAATATTAATATGACGTGAGGTTCAGTTAGCTTTGCACAGAAACAATTGGGAGAAATACTTTTTACTTTTAGACTTGATTACATTTCAGAGCCTGTAATTGTTTTACTTTAACTTGATTAAACAAGTTGAATCAGTACTTCTACTTTTACTTGAGTCTTTATTTACACAAGTAACTGTACTTCTACTCAAGTAAAGAAAAGAGTGTGTGTACTTAAACATTTTCCATCTCTGCTCCCTTTACCCCCGCGTGCACACACGCACACACGCACGCACGCACACACACACACACACACACACGCACGCGCACACACGCACACGCACACACACGCACACACGCACGCACACACACGCACACACACGCACGCACGCACACACACACACACACACAGAGTATACTGGCTTGCTGAGTTAGGGTTGGAAAGAAAGCGAGAGAGCTAAAGGAAAAAGTCCCAACAGAGGGGAATAAACCCCAAACTAGCGTAAACAAAAACGGCACGAGGCAGAGCTGCTGACCGGTAAAGGTCTTGACCTCATCAGTGGAGGAAGAGCCCCCCCCCCCCCCCCCCGCGGTGCAGGAAGAGCCGTGCTTTCTTCTCAGAGGCCCAGGTAGAAGCGACCTCCTGGAGCAAGTGGAGAACAGAGGAGCCAGAGTAAAGTGTTGTGGAGCGTCTGCATGCCTGTGCTGCAGCGGGAGCACGAAGAGATGGTGTGTGTGTGTGTGAGAGGGGTCAAGGAGCAGAGGTGGGAGGAGACGGATCTATGCAGGAGGAGGGGGGAGGGAGGGAGAGAGCGGGAGCCCAGGAGAGAGCTGCCACAGTCGGGGGATGCTCTGGGGTCAGGAGAGGGTGTGGTGAAACCCCAGTTAAGGAAGATATAGCTCTGCAGTGGCTGCTTCTGCAGGGGTGAGGAGGTCCATGCCAGGGAATTATCATGGCTGCTGCAGCCAGTTGTACACACGCGCTCACACACGCATGCACACACACGCACACGCGGACACACACACGCACGCACGCACACACACACACACACGCACACACGCACACACACACACACACACAGTCTATTATTTAGTCTCTCAAGCCAGACTAGCGCTGCACGATTAATCGTGCAGGACACAAAGACAAAAAACGTATCCCTATGTGATTTTATTTATTCATTTCAGAATCAGAATCAGAATCAGAAAGACTTTAATGATCCCCGGGGGGAAATTGGGACAAGTTACAGTAGCTCGCTCACATAACACACACACATTTATGTATTTATTTATTTGATTCATTAATTTATTTTAATTAATTAATTCAATAATCTTTCCATTTAGTATATTGCGATGATGAGGGTGACAGTTTGGGCCTTTATTGAGTCAAAAATGTATGCTACACATAAGGTAGAGTCACAGTACAGCTAAAATGAGATACTTGTACCTACTTGAAAGCCAGTCTTGAAATGATTGTTACTGTTAATTACAGTATTCCTAAAGTGAGTGATCAAAACACTGAGGAAACATTGTTTCTTTAAAATATAGTTTAAAGTTGAATAGATTTTCCTGCCAGGGGAATTAAATATTTAATGTTTTTTTTTTAATTCCTTTGAATTACTGATTTATCTTCTTTTACATTATTTTTTCATTGACTCCCCCCCCCCCACACACACACACACACCCAAGTCATTTTCTGAACATAATGTGCGATGCTGTAAAATTGAAAGATGACAACATGACATGGTTATGGCACAACACATACTTACACATACTTACATAGCTTAATCCCTTTTCAAGTCATAAGAATTATTAGCCAATAAGATAATATTATGCCAGCCAGCCATACACATATCAGTGCCTACAGGTAGCAATCAGTACATTATTGCCTGGAAGTCAATATCTTGACTAGTCAGGTTTTAATTATCTCCTAAATACTGTCAAGATAATGATCCAAACAGACTGGAGGCTATGTCTGCCGCCGTGTGTCACCAGTTAGTGGCACTGATACAAGTAGTGGAACTGGGCAAGGTGACTGCTCAGACGACGCCGGGTCACCTTGGACGGTAACGCTGTCGCAAGACACGATTGCATCGGTAACACTATGAGATTCGTCATCCCAAATGTTGTCAAATAGATGCAGCAGGCAACATAGTAGCAATGCATACCTGTAATCCATTCTTATTCATTAGTAGTAATAAAAAAAAAGGGGGAATTTAATTTAAATTTAAATTTAGCGCAGCATTAATTTACAACGGAGATGACACTTTATCACTACATTTCAGGAGGGAGTTTCTAATAAATAACAAAAATCCACCTCCCAGCCAATTGAAACAGACTATTCAACAATGTCATTCTATCATGACGGGGGGTGGGGGGGGTGGGGGGGGGGTATATAAATCTAGGGTGTAAATTCATTCTGTTGACAACATATCCACCGAATGGGGACAACAAAGACACCAATGGAATTGAAGGGCCTAGTAATAAATAGATAAATAGATAAATCCATAAATAAATAAATAAATAAATACATACCGTAAATACATAAATACATAAATAAATACATAAATACATGAATAAATAAATAAAATAATTAATAAATAAAAATAGACCTAGGTACATTGAAAAACACTTACGACCAGATATTAATTAGTAGATTTTTGCAGATGCCGCGTAATCAGAAAGATCTCTCTTGTTTCATTTTTAGGAAACGTTGTATCTATAGCAACAAGGATAGAGGCCGATATTCCTTTCTATGTCTACATGGAGGTGATGCTGTCTTTTCGGAAGCAGCAAGCTCTTCGACGTGTTCTCTTCTACGACTTGAGAAAATAGGGTGAAAGTAGCTTCTCCTAAATCCAGCGCTGCCGAGTTCCCGGTGGTTTATCTCCATTTAGTATCACATCTGATGTGCTGCTCACAGTCACTATGTGTGAAGCGGGCTGCAGCTCTGTCGACTGCGCTACAGGTTTGCCTGAAAGAAAAAAAACAGCCTATAGGGGGACACCATTAGAGAGGTTGATAATTGCATAGCACTCTATATACTCTCCTAACAGCACGCGATCAGCTGGGACACTGCTAAAGACCTTAATAGACCTGGAAGATGGAACAGGACAGAGGAAGTAAAAGGTGGATGTGTGGGGGGGGGGGCGGTAGTTAGCCAACTTGAAAGTGGCTGAGAAGCGACCCATGCGAGTTTACAACATGACGCTAGTACAGCCAGAGAGGAACTGACTGACAGGCCTGAGCGAATGAATGGCAGCCACAATTGAGGAGGGAAAAAATAGCCTAGTGAACACTACTTAGTGTAAAGGCTACGACTGTCAGAGTAAAGTGCTCTGTAAAAATGATAAATGGACTGTATTTATAGCGCTTATTGTCTCGTCTACCGGCCACTCAAAGCACTTTGCAAAGAACATGCCTACATTCACCCGTTCACACACACACCGATGGCAGCAAGCTACGTGTACCATGCAGGGTGCTGGCACGACCACCGGAGGCAATCTGGGGTCAGTGTCTTACCCAAGGACACTTCAACATGCGGACTGGACAGGAGGAGCCGGGGATCGAACCACCGACCTTCTGATCAGTGGACGACCCCCCTCTACCTCCTGAGCCACAGCCGTCCCCCAAACTCTATTCTCTGCTACTGTAACGCGGCGTTGTGTAGGTGGTACTTGCAGCAACCCATGTGTTAGGGCTTGCCCAGGGGTGGGTACGAACCGCCGACCTTCGGCTTGGGAGTCAAAGACACTAACCACTCCACCAAGAGAGCTAGCTCCCTTGGCGGAGCTGATTAACATGCCTTTATACCTGGGGAGTGAGTTTAACCAATCCACTCGCTACCACTCGGGACTCACGAGGAGTCCGCGCCGATTCACCTCGGTTACACTAACCACACCAAATTTGACTTCAATCGGTGCTCATGAATGTGCTATTTTGTCAATACATAATTCTGAAGCTCATACTCAGATGTTTCTTCTATAGCAGGTTTCCAGATGTACTCAGTATTTTTAGAGGACTTTCTGGGCTCTCTTTGAGGCCATTTGCAGGGTGAACTAATTAGCTAATTACCGTCGTCCGGCATAATAATGGCGCTCATTTGGTCCACTCCGATAAAGAACTAGCAATGCATCACAATGACGGCCTGAACACATGAAGGTTGCTCGCTCAACAACAACAACAACAAACATTGACTACTGCAAGACACCCACATCTTATCCTGCAGGGGGCAGCAATGAAAGATCTCAGCAAAGACAACTCACTCAATAGAGAGGCAAAGTGGTACGTCACTTCCTGCTTCAGCACTGTACCAGAGATTTTCATCCGCCACTTATTTTCCCATAGACATTTCGTAAAATGCTTATAAAATAGTTGTACTTCGTCGAACCAAGCGGTTCAGCTAACGCTATAATCGGGAGAGACCATAGAACATTTCACTCAGACCAAAACTTAAAAAAAACAACATCGAAAAAATATTTTCTTTAAACCCGCATTTTTTTTTACGTTTTGGTCCCAGTGAAATGTTATGCGACCTCTCCAGTTTCTAAATATATCTGTACCGTTTGGTTTGAACCAGTAAAATCTTTTTTTATACGCATTTTACGAAATGTGTATGGGAAAAGAAATGGCGGATGAAAAGCAGGAAGTAGGCGGTCACTTTGCCTCTCTATTGAAAAGATAAAGTGAACAGGTCAGTTAATGTTGGGGCTAACGCATTTACCAAAGTAACGCATTACTGTAATCACATTACATCTGTCTGTAACGAGGATTGTGTAAGGCATTACAGTCGCTAAATCCAGTAATCACATTACAGTTACTATTCAAATACTTATGGCATTACTTGCATTGCATAAATTCTTCAATTATGTGCAGGATCAGGATTTAATCTGTAGGATTATGGGGGTAAAAACACCAAACCTGCGCTACTTTTTCATGCACTCGTTGACACAACACAACGACTAGATTGGATGGGCTGGAGGGACGGGGAGGAGTCAAGGATAGGGATGTGTGCTGATGGTTCTATTGTTAACCTGCAATTAGGTCACAATGCATCTCAGGCGATGGTGCAGAGTAACGCAAAAGTAATGTAACGAGTAGTGTAACAAATTACTTTCTCCAGGGAGTAATTAAGTAAAATAAGGCATTACCCTTTTTTCAAAGTAACATGTAATGTGTAATATATTACTTTTTTGAGTAACGACCCCCCAACACTGGTACTAGCGTGATAGAGACATAGGTTTATGGGTTGCCAGGTTTCTGACATTAGTAAGCCTTTTAGGACTGGCGCACTCTCAGGACTTGCCTAAAAAGAAACATTGCATAGATGAAATTGGCTTAACTCATTCACTGCCAATATCTGACTGGCATTTTTGGCACAGGCCAAGTATTTCCATAATGTTTGGTCATCTTTCAAGACCCACAGTAAATTCTGTACTAGGACTACAGTGATGTCCAATACCTCGAAATGAAGATCTAAGTCTCTACTTTCACCCCCAAAAAGAAAGTTAGCTTTTAGCATGTTCTGTACTCTACTTATAACCCTTTTTATACACCCTATGTTCATCAAAAAAGCCTGTCTGGGAAGAGAAAAGGGAGAAAAAAGCATTTTTGTAAAAGGGCACAATCTCAGGCATAACTCACTCTCAATTCTTTTATTTTGAACTGTATTGACATCAGACATGTAAATATTATTCGTTAGGACACAAATGACAAAAAAAAATATATATATATATATATATATATATATACACACATGAAGTGCTTTTTTTTTTACATTCAACAATACAGTTTACTCGGTGTGAGTGTGCAGACAGACAGACAGACAGACACACCGACAGACAGACAGACAGACAGACAGACAGACACACACACACACACACACACACACACACACACACACACACACACACACACACACACACACACGATCCCCCTTTTAGATTTCTAACCCAACATAGGATAAGCAATAACCACGCCCTGTGGCGCTGGGATTGGCCAGGAGCAACACTGGAGGGCACGCAGCCCAGCGATTTCATAACTGAAGAGCTCTTGAGAAGGACAGCGGGCTGCTGTGAGTGCCTTCTGCCCGCTGCTGCCTAGCTGTTCCTGTGTTTATTTTTGATTTGTTCTGGTACACCCGTCTCCCTATCAACTCTGCTATTTGATCGTTCCCGTTTTCCCCTCGGCTATTCAACACGTCCTCACCGCCCTCGCAAACTGATCGATCATTTCCTCATTCCTCCGATGATCAAACACATCTCTTGATTACTTTCTCCCGTTTTCTCCTGGCTGGCACAGAGGAAGGCGACTCCAGCTCGTGCCGAGGGCGTTTCAATTGCGTTTCTCCTGTCTGCACAAGGAAGCGTTACCCGTTCTCTGCTTTTCCTCTTGCTAGATTTCAAAACAACAGCTGCGGTATGTGTTTGATCGCGTGCTGTCGGCTACCCTTTGAAGGCAGGGACCTGTGTCTGTGTGACAGGCTGGGCAAGTGTTTGCTGCAGGCGCTGCACCAATAAAAACAAAAACACGTCAAACACGTCCTTGGCGGGGAAGGCCATTGCTGATAACACGTCAAAGACGTCATTGGCGGTGAATGAGTTAAACAGCTGTGTCAATTTCCGATATTTTCATATATATATATATGATAGCCTTTTATTAATATGGACTTGCGTCATCACATGGTTCATTCATTAGGCCTTTAATAGGCTAATCAGCGCTTTGATTTAATCAGATTTCCGTATCAAGTGCAAACACACTGGATCCGACAGCGGTGCCGCACGTAAATTCAGCCCGAGCAGCAGGAACCTGGCCCGAGCAGCAGGAACCTGGCCATTCACACCATGAAGCGGTCTGTTTTGCTCCGCGACGGTCACCACTTGTGCCGACTTCCTGCTGGGCTGCTGCACACAATCGCTCGTGGAAGAAAATAGACCAGGCACAGAACCAGGCCCGCACCACGTCGTGCCGGTGTGTCCGGGCTAATCCGCTAACAAGGGTGCGGAACTGGAACTGCCTGCGCTGCCAGACGCTTCACCGCGCTTCCGCGCCCCGCTTCAGCGTCTGGTGTGTTTGCACGGTAAGAGGTTGCCTATAGTGAATCCAATATCAGGTTGGAATAAAATGTCGTTGTCTTCCTATAGTGGGTAATAATGAATGCAAGCCTCATCAAAAACACACACCAGCAGAAAAAGGGGGAAGAAATGGTATGCATTCAATGCATTTTGTAATAATTATCCCCATAGAGAAATCCTAATCACCCGTGTGCAGTTGTAGAGAAGGGCCAGAAAATTCTCCACGGCTGCTGGCACATGACAGTCTCTGCGAACCTGCAGGGGTTGTCAAGGTGAATTGGGAAGTGTGTATGAGAGAGAGAGAGAGAGAGAGAGAGGGAGGAGAGAGAGAGAGAGAGAGAGAGAGAGTGAGGAGATGGAGATGGAGATGGAGAGAGAGAGAGTGAGGAGAGGGAGATAGAGAGAGAGAGAGAGAGGGAGAGAGAGAGAGAGGGGTAGAGAGAGAGAAAATGCTCACCATGCTACAGTAGCTCTGTCGGCAATGGCATGCTTCTCTTCACTTCACACACACACACACCTAGTGACACACACACACACACACACACACACACACACACACACCTACACACCTACACGCCCCCCCCCTCTCTCTTCTCTCTTTGCCTGGCACCAGTGCTTGCCTGCAGATTTCCAGCCCTCGCACGCCAAACGTATTGCTTGCATCTGTGACTAAGAGGCTGGAAATGGGGGGGTTCGGGGACCAGGGGGGGGTTCGGGGAGCAGGGGGGGTTCGGGGAGCAGGGGGAGTTTCGGGGAGCAGGGGGGGTTCGGGGAGCAGGGGGAAGGCGGAGCAGGGGGGGTTCGGGAAGCAGGGGGGGTTCGGGGAGCAGGGGGGGTTCTGGGAGCAGGGGGGGTTCGGGGAGCAGGGGGGGTTCGGGGAGCAGGGGAGCAGGGGGGGTTCGGGGAGCAGGGGGGGTTCGGGGAGCAGGGGGGGTTTGGGTAGCAGGGGGGGTTCGGGGAGCAGGGGGGGTTCGGGGAGCAGGGGGGGTTTGGGGAGCAGGGGGGGTTCTGGGAGCAGGGGGGGTTCGGGGAGCACGGGGGGTCCGGGTAGCAGGGGGGGTTCGGGGAGCAGGGGGGGTTCGGGTAGCAGGGGGGGTTCGGGGAGCAGGGGGAAGGCGGAGCAGGGGGGGTTCGGGGAGCAGGGGGGGTTCGGGGAGCAGGGGGGGTTCGGGGAGCAGGGGGAAGGCGGATTTCTGTGTAATATCACCTGGGCAATGTCCAAGGCCAGGCGAGCAGGAAGCATGCAGGGGCCATTGGGCTCCCTCTCTCTCACACGGTCTGCTTAAAGAGAGCCACAGTCTCCTGGATGCTGTGAATGTGCCTCGGGTGAGTTCATATCAACATGTGATGTGATAGCTGGGTGTCCCTCCAGCACTCTGCACGGAGACATTAACTCCCTCTCTCTCTCACTCCTTTTTCTCTTTCCTTCTTTCTCTTTCTTTCTTTCTTTCTGTCTTTCTTTCTTTCTTTCTTTTCATTTCATTTCCTCACTCTATTTCTCATCTCCTCTATCCATGCCTCTCTCATACTCTTGCCATGCCTCCCTCTCTGGATCCCTCCCGCGTATTCCCGGGTTTGCAGAAGCATTAACCAGGCCATTAACGTGACGGCAATCTACATATGAAATGCAATTTGCAAGAAATTAATTTCTACCCTCCATCTGTACATTTGTTCTCGCACTTAATTTGTTTTGCAGGAACAATTCCATTGGTCACCATCTGGGCGCTTGGGAAGAGGAACAGAGATGTCTTCGTTTAATGTTAATGGCACGTGTGATTGGCTCCGTGTAAAAAAAAATATATATAAAAAAAATCGAATAAATAAAATCACATTGAAGGGATGCAGATGTCATATTAAACATTTAAAGAGGGTCGGATGGACGTGTCCCATTAACAAACACAAACACCACTTCAAAACCGGAGGGAGAAAAACCCTCCAGAAAACACCAGATGCGCAACATAATACCAGGTTTAGTAGACTCGTTTTGGGGGTGATGGAGAACGCTACTAACCCCACAATGTACTGTGTGGCACCACTTTAAAATCATCGCCGTCGCTGCCCACAACACCAATGGCTCCCCCTCTGTTACGGGGCTGCTGTTTTACCAGTCTACGGTGCCAGCCTGGCCAAAGAGAGAAAACATTCCCTCTGTCGCGCTGTCTGCTATTGTGGCGCTGGCAGGCAGAGGGGGCTGCAGGCGAGAGGAGGGAGGAAGTGTGGCGGAGGAGGAGGGATGAGCGCAGCAGAAGCACATGTACTTGGCTCGGCCCTTTGCGAGCCTCAATTAAAGCATTTCAATCAGCCGCTAGGCAGCGTTCAGGCTGCGGGGGGGGGGGGGGGGGGGGGGGGGGGGCGCCAACTCAGTCTGGGGGACAGGACTTTGGAGAGGACAGAGGATGGCTGCAGGGAGGGAGGGAGGGAGAGAGGGAGGGAGGGAGGGAGAGAGGGAGGGAGAGAGAGAGAGGGAGGGAGAGAGAGAGAGAGAGAGAGGGAGAGAGGGAGGGAGAGAGAGAGAGAGAGGGACCAGAAAGCTATTGGCGAGTAACAGAGTGGAATAACAACAGGCGCAATTTGGGAAGTGACACATATCAGCTGTTTGTTTTTTTGACTTCAGATTGCAGGAGGCAAAATAGTGAGCCTCCAACTCTCCACTGACCTATTTCAAACACATGAGGTTTGCTCCACACAAAAATTGTTAACACACTGGGTGGGTACTGGGTGTGGGGGAGGAAATATAATAGCATAGTAAGTATCACGATATTTTGCGTGTCAAAATTGTATCGATACACGGACACTAAGTATCAATCTTTTAATAATTGCAATAATATATTGTGATTTAAGTATCATGATAATATCGTATGCTGGGGAGTGGGGACTCTGGTGATTCCCAGCCCTACATCCTACCTATAGTCTCTAGGTCTACTTAGGCTACAAATTCAGGTCTGGCTCGAAAAATCTTATCTTGCATTAAACACCAAAAAAACTGGCTATGGTTTTCTCGAAAAAACCCATCTTAAACCCACATCTTAACATCCTTGTGGGAGGGGTGGAGATAGAAACTGTGGATGAATTTAAGTATCTTGGGCTCACTTTGGACTCCACACTCTCTTTCAAGAGTCATATTAAAAGGGTATCGAACACTCTAAAATTCAATCTCTGCAATTTTAGGCAGATTAGAGCATCTCTGACTGACAGTGCGGCCCTAACCTTTCTTCACTCAATGATTTTTTCACATATAGACTACTGCCTCACGAGCTGGTCCTTCTCAGGAGCAACCACCTTGAAGTCCATCGAGTCTCTATATAAAAAGGCCCTGAAAATTTTGGATAAGAAACCTATATCTTACCACCATTGCAATATACTTCTAAAGTTTAAGCTCCTCAGCTTCGACAATTATAGAAAATTTAAAATTGCTTGTATGATTTATAAGGTTCTTCATGGGCTAGCACCACCTCCTTTAGAATGCTTTATCAAACGGAGAGCTACCCAGAACATCACGCGAAGCTCGTCGAGAGGCGACTGTGAACTACCTCTGAGACGGTCCTCTATCGGACAAAATGTTTTGTCCTATGGGGGCAGCAAACTATGGAATAGCCTACCACTGTCAGTCAGAGAGAGTAGCAGCTTTCACATCTTTAAGGGGCTGTTAAAGTCATGGCTCAGATCAAATCAAACCTGCGATCACATTTAAACCTTTTTGTTTTATGTGTTGTTTTTGTATGTCCTTGAAAGTCCTGTGTCCACCTTGGTTAATATCCCTAATGTTCCCTGTTTTTGTTTCATTTGTGTTGTGTTGTTTGTGTTTACCCTATGTGTATGTATGTGTCATTTATATTGCTGTATGTCTATGAATGCCCTACGTATGCACTAATTTTCTTATTTCTTCTTTTAAACTTTTCTGTACCTCACCTGTCGAGGGACTGCGGATGGAAATTAGCTAAGGCTATAATCCGGCACATTTACATGAAAATGTTCATTAATGTTGCACTGTCCCTGAAATAAATAAAAAAATAAAAAAATAAAAAAATAATGTAGCCTATGTATACTGTATATAGCCTTATATGTAACTTTCTATTTCGTCAAATAAATTCGTTGAGTAAATATTTCTATTTATATGTAACCTACATAGGTAGGATATATATATATATATATATATATATATATAGTTTCAAATATACATACTACAGCATGCGCTGGGACGCGTCATCAGTGATGTTAACTGGGGTCGTGGGGTGTTTCGGGTCTGTCAACATCATACACCCTCGCCCAGTAGACCCAGCCGAGGCCGATTACGACCCCGACCCGCGTCCCAGAAGCAGCCGCTCACGGATCAGCCTTCCTACTCTGTCTGCAACGTTGCCCGCGGAAGGGTTGATCACGCCCAATCCGCTGCAATAGTTAGTGCTACACCGCAGTATTGTGAGACCTTCGGTGCATGGAGGTCTAAGGCCCTGTGGGGTGATTCCAGGCCGGGCACCTCCTTCGTCTCACCAGAACCTCGCGTTGAAGAAGGCAATCCTACCATGCCGTACCATGGGCAGGGAGGATGCCTCAAGGAGGTCTGTGCGCTGCACGTCATACACCTGCGGCGAGCACTTCGCTCTAGCCTGAAGGACCCCAGGCTGCGCCGATGCTTACGCAGATTTTCAGGAGGCTGATCCGTAGCGTTTGTGGATTTCTCCCTCACGAGAGAGCCAGGCTGGGGTGCTAAAACCCATCCCGTACCGGATGCCGTCTCTCCGACCGTCAACTGTCTCTCCAGCTTGTCACCAAACTATACTTGGTTGTCACCTAGTCTATTCCTAAGTGTCACTGGCCAGGGGGAGCCAGGACTTTAGTTTCAAATATACATACTACAGCATGCGCTGGGACGCGTCATATATATATATATATATATATATATATATATATATATATATGACTTGGACTTGGACTTGGACTTGAGCATCCATATATTCGGATGATCGGACTCAGAAGTTGGACTCTAACTTGTGAATTGACTTTTTTTAAATAGGCCCTAATATTTTGGCATAAGGTATAGCTGGGCTATATTAATACTGGAGATGGGAAAAGTACACACATTCTTTACTTAAGTAGAAGTATAGTTACTTGTCTAAATAAAGACTCTGGTAAAAGTAGAAGTACTGATTCAACTTGTTTAATCATGTAAAAGTAAAAAATTACAGGCACTGAAATATAATCAAGTATAAAAGTAAAAAGTATTTCCCCCGGCTGTTAGGATAAACAGAACACTCCAATGATAGCAGTAGGATTGGCTACAGGTGGTGTATGCTGATGGTATATAATCTCTGGTCCTGGATTTGTTGAAACACAGTAACTGAAGAACTAAATCTAGGGAATGAAAATAAATAAACTGACTCCCTTCAAGCTTCAAGTCAGTTTTGGTGGAGCACAAAGTCCTTCATCACTTGTGTTAGTGGTAGGGAGTGGACTTGGTTCAGGCGATGTGTGCCCAGAACTTGGCGGATCCGGATCCGACACACGTGGGCCAGACTGCGAGGACATCTCTTGGCCTCCAGAAAGACCCTGAGAGCCTCAGGATCCGCCCTCTCCTCCAGCCGTGCCTGGTCTGTGGTCACCAGGGCCGGGTCAGCACCGTGGTCCAGCAGCAGCTGGACGAAGGCCATGTTGCACCTGTTATTCAGCACCACCTTCAGCAGGTGAGAAGCCACATCACGGGTCAGAACGCCAGCAGCCTGGAGCAGCAGGTGGAAGCAGTCCAGGTTGTTGCGTGCAGCACTGAAGTAGAGAGGGATGTCTGAGCCGTCTATGCTTCTGTTAGGGTCGGCCCCGGCTTCCAGGAGGATCCGGACACAGTCCAGGTGACCGTGGCACACGGCCCAGTAGAGAGGCGTCCTGTTATACACATCAGCTAGGTCTACCTGTGCTCCCTGTGTGATCAGGTAGTCCACACAGGCAGCATGACCCCTCCAGGCTGCGAGCGCCAGAGGGGTCATCCACCCAAACTTCTCATTGATCAGCCTTCTGAAGTGGTCTTCCTGCAGCAGGCTCCTCAATGTGTCCAGGTCTCCTGCACAGACGGCATCATAGAGCTGCCTGTAACCATGTCCTGCTTGAACAGCCATTGCTTCAGATGTGTCACTGTACCACACTGACTTATATGCTGTGTCTCAAACAGAAGACATTATGAAGGGACCCAAATTGGGTTGGACATTATGACATAATAACATGACATCATAACATTATTACATTATAGCATTATAATAATATATACTAGGCATCTCGTGGGCAGTGAGTGATATGATGACATCACAATCGCTTGAGTGACATCACTGAAGACATGACTCACTGCTCCAGTGACATCACTGATGAATCACTCACTCACCTATAGTCTAGGTCTACTTAGGCTACAATAATGTAGCCTATGTATATATAGCCTACTGTAACTTTATATATATATATATAGCTATATATATATAGTTTCAAATATACATACTACAGCATGCGCTGGGACGCGTCATCAGTGAAGTGATGTTAACTGGGGTCGTGGGGTGTTTCGGGTTTTCGGGTCTGTCAACATCATAACCAAGGCCGATTACAACCCCGACCCACGTCCCAGAAGCAGCCGCTCACGGATCAGCCTTCCTACTCTGTCTGCAACGTTGCCTGCGGAAGGGTTGATCACGCCCAATCCGCTGCAATAGTTAGTGCTACACCGCAGTATTGTGAGACCCTTCGGTGCATGGAGGTCTAAGGCCCTGTGGGGTGATTCCAGGCCGGGCACCTCCTTCGTCTCACCAGAACCTCCCGTGGAAGAAGGCAATCCTACCATGCCGTACCATGGGCAGGGAGGATGCCTCAAGGAGGCCTGTGCGCTGCACGTCATACACCTGCGGCGAGCACTTCGCTCTAGCCTGAAGGACCCCAGGCTGCGCCGATGCTTACGCAGATTTTCAGGAGGCTGATCCGTAGCGTTTGTGGATTTCTCCCTCACGAGAGAGCCAGGCTGGGGTGCTAAAACCCATCCCGTACCGGATGCCGTCTCTCCGACTGTCAACTGTCTCTCCAGCTTGTCACCAAACTATACTTGGTTGTCACCTAGTCTATTCCTAAGTGTCACTGGCCAGGGGGAGCCAGGACTTTAGTTTCAAATATACATACTACAGCATGCGCTGGGACGCGTCATATATATATATATATATATATATGACTTGGACTTGGACTCGAGCATCCATACATTCGGATGATCGGACTCAGAAGTTGGACTCTAACTTGTGAATTGACTTTTTTTAAATAGGCCCTAATATTTTGGCATAAGGTATAGCTGGGCTATATTAATACTGGAGATGGGAAAAGTACACACATTCTTTACTTAAAGGCCGGCTTTACCGTGGGGAATATGAATATATATTAATTCTTAAAAAATCTTAAATTTCGAATCCGTTGAAATTTTTGAAATTGCTTGTTCACAGCCAGAGAAAAAAAAAATGAGAAAAAAAAATAAAAATAATAATAATAAAAAAAAAGGGCCAGGTGACGCGTTTCGACGCGAAACGCGTCACCTGGCCAATTTTTTTTTTTTTTTTTTTTTTTTTCTCTGGCTGTGAACAAGCAATTTCAAAAATTTCAACGGATTCGAAATTTAAGATTTTTTAAGAATTAATATATATTCATATTCCCCACGGTAAAGCCGGCCTTTAAGTAGAAGTATAGTTACTTGTCTAAATAAAGACTCTGGTAAAAGTAGAAGTACTGATTCAACTTGTTTAATCACGTAAAAGTAAAACAATTACAGGCACTGAAATATAATCAAGTATAAAAGTATTTCCCCCGGCTGTTAGGATAAACAGAACACTCCAATGATAGCAGTAGGATTGGATACAGGTGGTGTATGCTGATGGTATATAATCTCTGGTCCTGGATTTGTTGAAACACAGTCACTGAAGATCTAAATCTAGGGAATGAAAATAAATAAACTGACTCCCTTCAAGCTTCAAGTCAGTTTTGGTGGAGCACAAAGTCCTTCATCACTTGTGTTAGTGGTAGGGAGTGGACTTGGTTCAGGCGATGTGTGCCCAGAACTTGGCGGATCCGGATCCGACACACGTGGGCCAGACTGCGAGGACATCTCTTGGCCTCCAGAAAGACCCTGAGAGCCTCAGGATCCGCCGTCTCCTCCAGCTGTGCCTGCTCTGTGGTCACCAGGGCCGGGTCAGCACCGTGGTCCAGCAGCAGCTGGACGAAGGCCATGTTGCACCTGTTATGCAGCACCTTATCCAGCAGGAGAGAAGCCACATCACTGGTCAGAACGCCAGCGGCCTGGAGCAGCAGGTGGAAGCAGTCCAGGTGGTTGAATACAGCACTGATGTAGAGAAGGGTGTATGAGCCGTATCTGATTCTGTTAGGGTCGGCCCCGGCTTCCAGGAGGATCCGGACACAGTCCAGGTGACCGTGGAGCACAGCACAGTAGAGAGGCGTGTGGTTATACTTGTCAGCTAGGTCTGCCTGTGCTCCCTGTGTGATCAGGTAGTCCACACAGGCAGCATGACCCCGCGAGGCTGCGAGCACCAGAGGGGTCCACCTCCACCCATAAAGATGCTTCTTATTGATCTGCCTTCTGAAGTGGTCTCTCTGCAGCAGGCTCCTCAGTGTGTCCAGGTCTCCTGCCCAGACGGCATCATGGAGCCGCCTGTCACCATGCTCTGCTTGAACAACCATTCCTTCAGATGTGTCACTGCACCACACTGACTTATATGCTGTGTCTCAAACAGAAGACATTATGAAGGGACCCAAATTGGGTTGGACATTATGACATAATAACATGACATCATAAGATTATTACATTATAGCATTATAATAATATATACTAGGCATCTCGTGGGCAGTGAGTGATATGATGACATCACAATCGCTTGAGTGACATCACTGAAGACATGACTCACCGCTCGAGTGACATCACTGATGAATCACTCACTCACCTATAGTCTAGGTCTACCTAGGCTACAATAATGTAGCCTATGTATATATAGCCTACTGTAACTTTATATATATATAGCTATATATATAGCTATATATATATACAGTATATATATATATAAAGTTACAGTAGGCTATATATACATAGGCTACATTATTGTAGCCTAAGTAGACCTAGACTACTAATATATATACATATATATATATATATATATATATATATATATATATATATATATACATATACATATACATATACATATATATATATATATATATATATATATAATAGCCTACCTGTGTAGGTTATGTAAATATAAATATTTACTCAAATGAGTAAATCAGTCGCCATTTTTCTCTCAGCTTTCAGCTCAGCTGTGCCTGCGCCCTGCGCACAGTACTGCCTTTGCCAGTAAGTATCACATCTCATTCTCCATCATTAAATGGAATAGAAAGAGGAGCGTCTGTATTTTCTGATTGAACGGTATTGAAAATCATACCCCGGTATGATCTAAATACCCCGGTATGATCTAAAATACCCCGGTATACCGCCCAAGCCTCCCACTAGCATACAGTATAACACTGGTTAATCCTGTTTGAATTTGACCATCAGGTATACTGAGAGCTGGCCCCTAGCTTCATCTCGAGCCAATGCTAGTCCTAAGCAGAGGAAATGAATCAGCCACTGGACACAGCACTAAAGGACAGGATTGAAATATGGTCTAGCGATTCTCTCCACCCCTCTCTTCATCGCCCGGCCCTCTCTCCTCTGCTCACTAAGGGGCCCTTTACACGAGGACAGTCTCTGGAAGAAACGACACAATAGCGTTTCCTTCACACCTTTTCATTCACACCTTCTCCCCGTTTACATGAGCGCTGTTGAATTTTTAAAACGCCGTAATGTACATGCCAGGTCGCTAGGTGGCATTGTGATGGTCAACGGGGCGTTGCTCGTCACTCCACGGACGCTTCTGCATGACGTCATTTCGTAATCTTCTTTCTGGGTTTTAGACACGGAAGTAGATTACGGCTACCGTAGTAATTTTTAGACTTGCCAAAAAGCTGTTTTCAAGCTAAAAAAACCAAACTGTTTTAAAGTTGTAATATTCTTCGGGTGAGAACGTTACATAGATGTGACCAGTTTATCAGAATAAGCCTATTTGGAAATATTTAACGAGCAGCGAGGATCGGGAGCGCTGGCTGTGCTGACACTGTCTACTGTGTAGGCTGCAGTGAGAAAACACTGTCGATGTGCTTGCCTAACGTTAAATGCCGACCGGGTACAGCCATCGGCTCCTCGCAGCAGCAGTAACGCTATGAATATGTAACTGAAGTCGGCCGCAGTGTAGCAATGTTGCCAAGCGTGTGTTGCGTGTGCAGGCACGTCAGAGTTTCTGGGAAGACTATCGTTTCTAACCGATTACATGGAGCGCTCAGCGGGAAGCGTCACCAACAATTCCACTCTAGAGGGTGGTTTCAAAATGTGTCGTTTCCTAAGCGCGAATTTGCCGTCGCCGTCTTAACGGGAGGCACTAACGATACAATAATTCCCCGTTTCCATAGGAAACCGTCCTCATGTAAAGTGCCCCTAAATCAGCACGCTCCACCAGAATGTACAAATTTGCATCTCCCCCGCCCCCCCCTTCCTCCCGGGAGTTGCGTTTGGAACAGCCCCGCCCCCCCTTCCTCCCGGTGGTTGCGTTTGGAACAGCCCCACGGGGGGACCAAGTGAAAGAGCAGCAGAAAAAAAGGCAGTATAGACATGAAGGGGGCAGCGGTGAGGCGTACACGCTCACGTGCACCTGCAGCGTTTGATGAATGACGAGGATAATGACTGATGATATCTGGGGGGCCTGGGGGAGAACACCTGAGTGGTTCTATCAAATGTGTGTGTGCACGCACGCGCGCACGCACACGCACGCACACACACACACACACACACACACACACACACACACACACACACACACACACACAGTGTTAAGACAGCTTAGACGGACCTGATCACAATGATATGGCTTGACTTGACTTTATGAATGCAGCTGAGGGATTCGGAATAGGAGGACTGACTTTTTTTATTTTTACATCATGTTCTCAAGATCAGACAGATTTTGTAATGACAAAAAATATGATCTGTACCCCGAGGATGACCTGCGGGAGAGGTTTTGTTGAACCACTGACTGACCCGATTTGACTGTACAAGTGAACCGGAGAACCGCTGAAGTTGACTATAGGCAAATTCTAAGCAGGGCTGAGCACCGTCAGAAATATTTTCACAAACTATTCCAATACTCCAGTTTCGAAACCAGCATTAAAATGATGGCTTCCCTGACACATGTTAATTATTAAAGGCAGAAATAAGTCATGTTTTTTCATGAAATAAGCACAATATATCTGGGTTTGATTTGATAGCGTTGTTGGTGGTCAATACCAATAACTCAAGAATTACATCACCAAGTAACTGAATGCATCGAATAGGGTCTGTGGTTAACAAAAGTTTATGGGAACGTGAATTTGGGTTCAGCAGGATAATCTTCACAAACGTGAATAAATGTTATGACTTTCGGACCGTAAATGTTTTTTTTTTTTTACGTTTTTTTTTTTTTACATGTTTTTTTTTAGAAAACGCTCAAAAGGCATAAAAGTGATTAACTCTTGGGTTTGGGTTGCATTTAAGTGAAATCCCCATTCTAAAACCCCATAGACTTTTTCCCCTGACGAACCAAAATGGCGGCGATTTCTGGTTGAGCCTACAAAAATACATCATCCCCGCGGCATTTCGAATGGCAAGAGATTTCAGGGGAAAAATGACAAAGCGCAGCGTTATATAATGATAGGTGTTGTGATATATGACCTCTTCACTAGAGCTTCCTGTTGGATCTCTGCTAGCGTTCTCGTCTCTATTGTGAAACTGTGACTATTGTTTGTGTGAAATAGGCGACCATAGCTCATCGGGACGGACGGGAGGGCTGAGGGGGTGGGGCCTGAGGGGGTGGGGCCTGAGGGGGTGGGGCCGTGGCACTTTGCGTAGGAGGAGACAAATTCTGCCGGCGCTGTTTCAATTCGGACCGGTCCAATAGAGGTCATACCGTTAGACTACTTCAAACTCCTTTAAATGAGAGAAGAATACTGTGCCAGTGGCAGGCAGCAATCTCCTCTTGGTAGTCCCAGCCGAAGGCCTTTCGACTGCTAGCCGGCCCTATTCATAGCTTTCAAGGGGCGTTACGTGCTGCCGGGAACGCCCACCTGACGGTCCAAAAAAAACTTGTTCATTCCGCTGCCAGCCGAGTCGACTAGTTTCTCACGCTGTGTTTGTTCAGCCGTTTGTACACACGTCTTTGCGGCCAACATTTCATCAAAGGTAAGCTCAAGTAACGTTACAATAATGATTAAAATACCCCGTTAACGTTACTTGAGCTTACCTTTGATGAAATGTTGGCGCCAAAAACGTGTGTACTTTGATGGTAGAAAAAAAGCCATTTGCCCTCCCCAGCGACTGAACCACGTCTAATCACACAAATCCACAACCTCCTCCTGTCCTGAGTTTTCTTTCTCCGACGGGATTCTGTAAAAGCACAAGCCAGGCGTGTCTCCTCGTCGGTTAGTGCAACCGATAGCACAACAGGTATCCGGCATTTTGGCTGAACAAACACAGCGTGAGAAACTAGTCGACACGGCTCGCAATTTTTTTTTTGACCGCCAGGTGGGCGTTCCCGGCAGCACGTAACGCCCCTTGAAATCTATGAATACGAAGGAACTGAACTTTGATACACCATGAGGGACATTGGGGTTTGTTTTTTTTAGAAAATATCTACACTGTTTATTAAGAGGTTGAATTGGTTTTAAAGAGATAGTTTAAATAAATTGACATTTTAGTCTGACGACTAAATCGACTTTGGGACAGACGGACGATATTTCGGGGTTGAGCGGATGTCTGCGCCGAGACCTCCGCCGACGGCCATTGTGTAGCCTACAGTCCAATTGACACAAGAAAAGTGTTGGAGTGAATCAGCCGGTACTTTTTGTAGGTATTTTTTGTAGACATTTCGGCTCATCTCGTTGCATAAACGAGATTTCCTCATACTATAAAACAACGGCGGAAAGGGAAGTCTTGGTGCGGATGTTCGTTCTACCCGGGCAACCGCGAAATATCAGCCGTCTGTAACCATGAGTCTTATTAGTCGTCAGACTGATAGACTGGGTGCCCAGATTAAAATAGATTAAGTTAAATTCTTTGTTTAATCTGCCAAAGGATCTTGGCTGGCTGGCAGCCGAACGGCCCAGACGCCAATTGAAGACTGCCGCATCTGTAAGCTCCGGTTGACTTTCCTCCGCCATGTGTTTTTTTCTCAGGAAAATGACACAGCATTCAGTTGCTTTGCTCAGTGCAAAATAATACCCCTATAATACCCAATAAACTTGAATTATCACCGTAAGAAGTGGCAATTTGAAGTTTTCCAATACCTTTTGAGTCCTTAAAATTGCTACCAGAAGCCGGTGTGCAATGCTGCTGTGTTGTTTCTTAATACCCAGTTATTAAATGCAGTATTAAGACTTAGTTAGAAGTATACTGTTAAGTAATCCTCGAAGCCTTTGAGAATATAGAGTAGGCTACAGACACCCTGAACTCATGTTGAACCAACACAGTATTGGCATGCACCCATTCATGTCTTATTTAGATATTTAGAAAGACATCTGAACATTAACCAATACTAAAAAATTTATATTATTATATTATATTATATTATATATTCCTACATGTTGTATTTCTGACTGCCTGTGTTGGCAGAGCTTAGACCCGCAACCTGCTTCCAGTGAGTCAGACTACCTCTGACCTCCGGGAGGGCTCAAGTGAAAAATTCCCAACTCAGTCAATAAAATATGATATTATTATTGCATCTGTGACAGTGGGGCTGGTTTGAAAGATGGCATTAGCTCACTAACAAGCATAGGGAAAAGAAGACTTTGTTAATTGTTACTTAGATGTGAGCTATAGAGAGCAGCAGGAATGAGTCCGGAAGTATAGGGTTCTTCAGTGGAAAAGTCTATGGGATTTAACATGAGTGTCACTTAAATGCATAAAATAGATTCAAGATTCAAGATTCAATAGTTTTATTGCCATATCAACCAAGATTGATTGGAATTTGTCTTGGCATGCTCAAACAGACAAAACAATCACAGTAACAGACCATGAGAGACAGACAATACAACTACACATCTGCTGCAATGTATAAAAAGTAGGAACATGCAATCAAAAACAACTGCAAAATGCAAAACAGTATGCAATACAGTGTACAGTGCAGGGTAGGCACAGGCGGCTAGTGCAACCAAAAAAAGTGCACAATGCATTAAAGTGTCTGGTGCATTAAAAGACTGTGGTTAACAAAAGTTTATGGGAATGCAAATTTGGGTTCTGCATGATAATCTTCACAAACGTAAATAACTTTTATGACTTTTGGAACGTAAATGCGTTCATATTACGTATTCACGTTTGTGAAGATGATCATGCTGAATCCAAATTCGCTTTCCACAGACCTTATTTTATGCATTTAGGTGAAATCCCCATTCTAAAACCCCATAGACGTTTCCACTGAAGAACCAAATGGCTGCGATTTCTGGATAAAGCCTACTACACACATACGTCATCCCTGCAGTACTCTATATACTGGGTTAATAAATCCCACTGCATAGAAATCTGATTTTAAATATAGGATGAGTTTGACTGGGCTCCAGGCATTAGTCTGACCCTTTGGCAAGCAAACAGCTTAAATCAATGAATGCAAAAATGTAGCCTATGTTTGCTGAAATTGGCTGTTAAGCTGTTAAGGGGAAAACACCCTATGCGTTTCACAGTTAATGATATATTGCCTACAGGTGTGTGTGTGTGTATATATATAGGATCCATTACTCATTTCCCCTTACATATCATTTGTTCCTTTCACATTTTCACCTTATTACCGTTAGATTTGTGGCTGGGCTGAGTCTACAGTACTCACAGTATCCCATATATCATCACTCAGCCATGTTGGTGGGCAGTTTTTGTGATTAAACTCAAATGTGCCAGAAACCAGTTTGCACTTTGCAGACGCAGATAATCATCAGCATGTTGTGCTAGGGAAGCAAAAGGACCTGGATCTGCACCTGGACCTGCACGGACGCCCCAGGTTAGCGTTAGCTGCATTGAGGAGGGGGTCTCTGGTTGGGTTTAGGCATTGGGTACGGGGGGTCTTCAGGGTTAGGGCATAAGGAGAGGGTTAGGGTTAGGCACTGGTTGCCACTTAGTTGGGGTTTCGGATATGGTGTGGCGGGGGCTTAGGGTTAAGACCCGCACCCATAACCAGGGAGAGGGAGATGTTCCTTTCCCCAATTGAAAGTCCAGCTCCAGCCCCATGGCGTAACTTGACCTTTGCCTGACCCCAACAGCTGCAGAGTGCTTTTTAACGGGTCCCGCCCGTGGGCGTACATGATTTGTCCACAGGGGGCACCATGCTCGTTAACATCCGACGGACAAGGATGTGTGACAGAGCGGAGTGAACGGGGGACTGGACAGACGCTACAGCCAATGAGTTTTAGCCTCCTTAGAGCGTCCACCTCCCATGCTCTGGAGGTTGCGAGTTCGATTCCCAGCATGAAGGGGGACTAACACAGCGCGGGGTTATTATGTGTCTGTGTGTCTTCACATGTGAATAAGTCAAAGTGCATCGGTGCATCGGATAATAAAGAAGCCAAATGCCCTGGAAGTGCATATGTGTTGCAATAGCAATTACATTAAAATCACACAGATTGCAGGCAATAAAGGAAACCGGCAATCTATGGCGTCCTGGGGTTTCATGCATTTAAAGCACATGCTTATGCTACCTCTGACCTTATCTACACTGCACCCTGATCCCAATCAATACAAGTCCGTGTCTCATTTTACTGCGAGCCGCGCACCAAAGACCATGAATTTCAGTTAGCGGGGAAAAAATATGTTTCGTGACGGATGTGTGAAATCCTTCTGTCAGTTTAATACATGGTATGGTATGTTTAAAGGGTTTTTGGTAAAGCGGCGTTTTCCTCATTATCTGCTCTGTTCAGTATCGTTAAATTACATCAACATTATGTTAGCCGCTGTCGTAATTAGCATTTTTTTTTTGGGGGGGGGGGGGGGGTATGTTTTGATCCTCAGGGTCCTTTGATATATTTTTGATAGCATCGCTGAGCACACACCGAACAGCTCGTGATTCACTCACTCCTCTTCTCAGTTGTTTCCATACATCTGTATCATCGCTGCTGGCTAGCCAGTTGTTTGTTCGACACGATTTCATCAAATCTTTCTTTCATCAGATCTTTCTACCCCCCCTCTTCCCCCCAGAGATAAATTAATCTTTCCGAGCAGTTTCATTTACCGGGAGCCCTGCTGTTTCCACACTTCTCTCCAGATGATTTTGCTTTTCTTTCTGCTCACTCAGCAGGCTTTGATTACGCTGATCTGTCGTTACTGTTGCTTGCTACCCACGAGGCCTGAAGTTGTGAGGTTGTAATCCAGAATAATCACAAAAAATTATTGATTAGAGTCAATTATTATAAAAAATTATTTTGGCCTCATGAATGACAGGAGTCAAAAGTCGGCGAAGAAACGTGGGTGGAGCTGAGGGACGCTCACCCTAAAATCCAAAATACATATTTTCCCTCTCACCTGTAGCGCTATTTATCCATCTATATCATTTTGTGTTAGTTGCCTGAGTTTTGGAGATATCGGCCGCAGAGATGTCTGCCTTCTCTTGAATACAATGGAACTGGATGGCACTCGGCTTGTGGTGCTTGAAGCATCAAAAAATACATTTGAAAAACTCAACAGCATTGTCTCTTTCCAGAAATAATGACGGGTACGGTGGCTCAGTGGTAGAGCTGTCGCCTCACAGTCAGAAGGTCCTGAGTTCGATTCTCACCTGGGACACTGTGGGCGCTGTGGTTGTGTTCCCCCCCATATCTTCAGTGCCTACTGCCCAGGTGGGGTATCTCGTCGTAAGGGCCTTTCTCTCTGTGTGGAGTTTGCATGTTCTCCCCGTGCTCCCCCAGGGGGTTTCCTCCGTATATAACCCCCCCACTAAAAACATGCAGAAGATCAGATCGTCATCGTCATCCGACCAGTGACGACAACATCCGAAGTTGGTCCCCGGGCGCTGTACGAGAAAGCGACCACTGCTCCTGGCCTGCCCCCCGGAGGAAAGGACATGCCTGGATGGGTTAAATGCAAAGGACACTTTTCACCGGCCACCGTCAGCATGAGTGTGTTGTGGCCGCATGCATGTGTTGTGGTGTTCGTGTGACAATAAAAGACGGGCTTGTCCGTTTACGAGAGAGACCCGGTTACCCAAGATAATGCACAGACTTTGTTGTGAGCAGCAGGGAACTATTTCCTTTTGCAGTCTCATGTAGGAAAGGAACTAGCTAGCAGCTAGCGGGTGTAGTTCGGTCAAAAGAAAATAGTTCCTCCATGAAAACTGCTCATAACAAGGTCTGTGGATTATCTTGAGTAACCGGGTCATGATTTCTGGAAAGAGACATTGCTGTTGAGTTTTTCAAAATGTATTTCTTTGGCACTTTGAGCACCACAAGCCAAGTGCCATCCAGTTCCATTGTATTGGAGAGAATGCAGAAACTCTGCGGCCGATATCTCCAAAACTAAGGCAACTAACACAACACGATACAGTTGGATAAATAGCACTACAGGTGAGGGGATTTTAGGGTGAGCTGTTCCTTTAAGAAAAGAGTAAGCAAGGGGACCAATTACATGCAAACTAGCATCAACAAAAGCCCGAGCCAAAATAATGAAAAACAAAGCTGTAAGGGTGGATACACTCCAGTAAGAAACACACATACGACTCAGCCATGACGGGAACAAACAAATGAGATGGCGATCTGAAGCCAGCAAGGTAGCAGCTCGCACGTTTTTACACCCAATTCCCAATCAACACTCGGCCTAAGCTCGAGAGGTGCCGTGTCAGCCATCGAGGGAACGCTCCATTTCAAATCA
>NC_139628.1:51417261-51497261 GCF_964638095.1 Poromitra crassiceps | reverse complement strand
GTTTTGTGGGGGGGGGAAACTTAGCTAATGAGAAATTTAATCTTACACTTTTGAGGATTTTTTTTTAGCTTCCATGTGATGAAGGACAAAACTTGAAGCCAAAGACGACACAAATGGAGTCTCATCGCTCACGGCCACCGAGGATATAGACTCGGTAGCAGCTGCAGTGATGGAGGCTGTGGGGAAGCTAACGTTTACCGGAGCTAGCTTCATTATTTACAGCAGGTGCTATGTTTTTTTTTAAATAATATATAAAAGAATAACTTTACAGTTGACTATAGGGTGTGAATTAGGCTAGACTGATACAGGAGGGCCGTTGTTTCTTTTCCCATTGGGAGTCAACCCAATAGAGAGGCAAAGTGAACGTCACTTCCTGCTTCTTCAGCACTGTCCAAAAACACCGCTATGTGCATTTTGGATTGATATTTCATCGTGTGGTGAGCCCCCGAAGCACAACATTTTTATATTTCAGCGCCGTGAGATGTGTGTTTTAGCGGATTTTTAACAGCGATACCATTGGCCTCCATTCTATGGCGATAATTACTAACTCCACGACTGTATCTCACTGTATACTGCTTGGACAATGCCGGTAAAGACAGGGGGTATCTTGGCTATGTGGGGGGGGGGGGGGGGGGGGGGGGGCTGGGATGTGGCAAATGAGCTAAACTTAAAAAAAAAAGTGGTGTATCCCTTTAAGATTTCAAATACAAGACAAGTGGTATAAATTCAGGACACATTAAATCTGTGTTTATTGAGCTTAAAAACAATTGATATAGGCTTAGGCTATATAAAGAATTACATAATTAGGCATGCAGATTTATATTTTTTTATTTGAAAGTAGAAACAGCCAATAAGACTTAATTATCCTATCATTTCCAGAGGTGCAATGGTCCAGCTGGTCATCTCGTCCAGGCGGAAAACACTACCATCCTGATAATATAATAGATCCATGTAGCGTCCACGTTAGCAAGCAGGCAGAAAACACTAGCCTCTAGCTATATTAACAACCAGGCAGAAAACACTAGCCTCTAGCTATATTAACAACCAGGCAGAAAACACTAGCCTCTAGCCACGTTAGCAAGCAGGCAGAAAACACTAGCCTCTAGCTATATTAACAAGCAGGCAGAAAACACTAGCCTCTAGCTATATTAACAACCAGGCAGAAAACACTAGCCTCTAGCTATATTAACAACCAGGCAGAAAACACTAGCCTCTAGCCACGTTAGCAAGCAGGCAGAAAACACTAGCCTCTAGCTATATTAACAAGCAGGCAGAAAACACTAGCCTCTAGCTATATTAACAACCAGGCAGAAAACACTAGCCTCTAGCTATATTAACAACCAGGCAGAAAACACTAGCCTCTAGCCACGTTAGCAAGCAGGCAGAAAACACTAGCCTCTAGCTATATTAACAACCAGGCAGAAAACACTAGCCTCTTGCTACGTTAACAACCAGGCAGAAAACACTAGCCTCTTGCTACGTTAACAACCAGGCAGAAAACACTAGCCTCTAGCTATATTAACAAGCAGGCAGAAAACACTAGCCTCTAGCTATATTAGCAAGCAGGCAGAAAACACTAGCCTCTAGCTATATTAACAAGCAGGCAGAAAACACTAGCCTCTAGCTATATTAACAAGCAGGCAGAAAACACTAGCCTCTAGCCACGTTAACAAGCAGGCAGAAAACACTAGCCTCTAGCTATATTAACAAGCAGGCAGAAAACACTAGCCTCTAGCCACGTTAGCAAGCAGGCAGAAAACACTAGCCTCTTGCTACGTTAACAACCAGGCAGAAAACACTAGCCTCTTGCTACGTTAACAACCAGGCAGAAAACACTAGCCTCTAGCTATATTAACAAGCAGGCAGAAAACACTAGCCTCTAGCCACGTTAGCAAGCAGGCAGAAAACACTAGCCTCTTGCTACGTTAACAAGCAGGCAGAAAACACTAGCCTCTAGCTATATTAACAAGCAGGCAGAAAACACTAGCCTCTAGCCACGTTAACAACCAGGCAGAAAACACTAGCCTCTAGCTATATTAACAAGCAGGCAGAAAACACTAGCCTCTAGCCACGTTAACAAGCAGGCAGAAACCACTAGCCTCTAGCTATATTAACAAGCAGGCAGAAAACACTAGCCTCTACATTAGCATCAGGCTACAGTTCTCAGACGATAGGATAGCATGCAAAACTTTAGCCGTACAAACACGCTTATTACAAATGAGTCAGGCTAATAAGAGTACTAGAAAATAGTAGACTTGGCTTGCTTTGGGTAGCTACCCACTACGTTAAAAGGAAAACACACGCGCTATATCAGTGGACAGCAGCGCGCACACTGACACACAAACATCACTGCACTGTCAGAATCTCCAACACTCAGTTCCGCCCAGCCGCCCCATTAGCCAATAGCATGGTCTAACTGACCAATCAGAAGCAGCTATTAAGACGAGCAGGACTAGCAAGTTAGTTTGTCACACCTCGTGTTTGACAGTGTTGCCAAACTATAAAGTGACAGGTCAATATTCTTGACTCGGGGGACTTCACCCGGGGTTACAATTAATTGCGTCGGGAGATAATTTACAGGACACGGTGTCCTGCAGATTTTAATTTACAGGTTTTTGATTAATTTTAAAGGTCAATGTCCTGCAATTACGGGACAATGGAAACGCTGCCATATACTACATGCAATGATGTCGATTCAACTCTGCCTTGCAACCATCGTTATATATGCAATATGCATTCTTTCCCCCTCCCTGATTTCCCTTTGCTTCTCCTGGACTATCTCATGTATCTAAAATGTGCTAATTGCGCCCTCTTGTTTTTCTCTGTTATTTATGGCCTCTGTTGCTCCCAAAAGCACTTTGTGATGAACCCATTTGTTAAAAGCACTTTATAAATACATTTGTCTGGACTGATGAAGCAGAAATGTCACAATATTGCAACCAAAGCTAATGAACCAATTCACTGTCAAGCTGAAGTGTCATGGTGACAATGTTCCACTCCATGAGTCAAGTGTCTGTTGTTGTTGTTGTTGTTGTTGTTTTTTCAAAATGTTTCCCCAATTTTTTATAGAACAATAATAAAACACGAACAAGACAAACAAACAGGCACAGACACAGGAAAGAAAAAAAAAAAAAAACATTGTCGACGTTCAACATTAAAACATGGCCGCATGAGGTGCTTATGTTTGTAATATATATTGTGCATGGGGTCCCACGCAAGGGCTCCATGAGAAACCAGACGGGCGAGTCATCGGTCACCTCTGGTCCTCAGTCACATGTCGTTCTTAACCTCGTCGCAAGGGACCCAAAAACGGGTCCCAAATAGTTGAGAACCCTTTAAGCGAGTTGGCTCTCAGGGACCTGAGTCTCTCCATCTGCTTCACAGAGACCATGTCCATCAGCCACACCTGAAAAGAAGGTGAAGAGGAGGACTTCCATTCCTTCAGAATGAGTTTTTGTCAGAGATTGTTGCACACAGCTGTAGGGGAAGTTCAGAGAGGACTCTGAGCAGCCGAAGATGGCGAGTTCTGCCTCTGGCTGTAGGGTTATTTTGTAGGCCTTGGAGTACCAATCAAATATTTTGGCCCACAATCCCGTTAGTCAAGTGTCTGGTTTTAACAATAAATAAATAAAAAAGACCAAAAATGGCGTCCGGGTAGTGTAGCGGTAGATTCCCTGCTCATCAACACGAGGGTCGCAGGTGCACCCCCCTGTTCCGTGTTACCTCCGGCTTGGTCGGGCGTCTATACAGGCATGATTGTGGCTGGTGTCTGCGGGTGGGAAGCCGGATTAAGGGTATGTGTCCTGGTCGCTGCACTAGCACCTCCTCTGGTCGGTCGGGGCGCCTGTTCGGGGCGGAAGAGAACTGGTGGGAATAGCGTGATCGTCCCATGTCTGTGAAGCTCCCCGCTGTCAGGGCGAAAAGAAGCGGCTGGCAACTGCGCATGTGTCAGAGGGAGCATGGAGCTAGTCTACGGCTCTCCCCAGATCGGCAGAGGGGGTGGAGCAGTGACCGGGGCACCAGGGGGAAAATTGGCCTAGTACAATTGGAGAGAGAATGGGGGAAATCAGAGAAGATCAAAATGAAAATGTGGTGCTGTTATTATGGCAAAATCAACTAGGACAGTATAATGTCCACAATAAAATTAGGGCAGAATATGAATCTTGACTAAATGTAAGCAAAACAAAATTGAATAATTTCCAAATAAACAGCCCAGTCTCCAATTTTTTTTTAAATAGTAACATTGGTCCACGGTCTAAAAATGTTTCTATTTCACTATTTCGGCGTTAGCGTTAGGGTCTGGGTTAGGGTTATGGTTAGAAGGACTGAGGCCTAACCCTAGCCCAGCCCTAACCCTAACCTCTCCCACCCCCACGCCTAACCCTAACCTCTCCCACCCCTCTAAAAACTCCCACCCTTGTCTAAACTCCCATTAAAAAAAACATTTCTATTTTACAAATTTAGAGCCAAAATTGTGAAATGGAAACGTTTTTGGCTGTGGACCAATGTTAGGCCTTTCACAACATAAAGGCAAAAAAATCAAATACAATGCAAATTGATTTAGCCTATAATTAAATATCAAAAGGTGAGCATGCAGGATGTTGAAGTTATCAATTAATGCTACTAACAGGGGCATAATAGACTAGTATATAGTCTATATAGTCTAATAGTCTGAATATGTGGAGTACAGTCTGGCCAAAACTGGTTCTCATGGTCTAATATACCTCTGAAATGCATGAAAACCCAGCTACTGTACTTCACTTTGGGGAGGAAAAAGGTATCAAATATCAATGTTCACACATACTGTCCACCTACCCATATCTACGAAGAAATGGCTCTATATGACGTTTTTCAGACCAGCTTTCAAGGGTTAAAAACCAGTTACTTCAAATTCACAACCTACGACAGTATCCCCAAAATGGCTCTATAGAGACAGTCTGCATGTCTGGGAACGCGCCCATACAGGCTCTAGGAACGCCCACAATAGACGCTGGGTTAGCCTGGGGGCGGGGTCAGGGTGGGGTAAATTCCCCCGTTGTATCCATTCAGCAAAGTTAGAATTTAGCTGATAGCCCAGCCCAGGCAGACACGATCGGGGATTTAACCACCGCAGTAAACGCACATCTGAGCAGACGTCTTGTGTTCTGCTCTAGAACCCCCAAATCTGTAGTTTAGAGCCGCAGCACTGTCTTTTGGTGAGTCAGCCCATGAGATATATCGGCGGTTTTACCGCACTCGCGCGCCAGCCGTTTAACATTTTGTGGGCGTTCCCAGACATGCGGACTGTCTATGATGAGACGTGGCCTCAACCTATGGCGTTTTTCAGACCAGCTTTTCAAGGGTTAAATCGCCTTGTGCCACTTTTTGGCAGTCACATCACACACCATCACAGAGATGGTTTTTCCTAGTTTTTATATAGTGTGCACAATCAACGCATAATAGCAAGTGGCTGGTGTTGATGATGAGTTTGACACTTTTTGGACATTTGAGTCATTTGAATAAATCAAACTTTAAAGTTTACGTTTTTGCGATTTTTCTTAGATCGCGCTCCTCATCCTCTGACTCATGTGGCACATTCAGTAGTCTCAGTAGTAGCTATTACAGTGACTGGATAATTATTAATTGATAGCTTACTAAAATAATATGCAATAATATTCAACATTAATAATGAGACTAATACTATCAAAATGTTGTGGATCGTAGCGCCATAATCATGGCTAATGGGTTTTAGGCTGGGCTCACATTAGTTAATTCTGTTGCTGGTGTTGTAAAAAGTTTAAATGAATCAGAGATGGGAAGTATGTCTGTAAGATGTCTGTCTCTCTGCACTGTGGTTGTCCCACTGTGATGTCATAAATCTCACTGTGACATCATCAGTGATGTCATAAATCCCACTGTGACATCATCAGTGATGTCATAAATCTGATATCATCAGTGATGCTGGTCTCATTGGCCACACAGCAGCCGAGCTGCAGCCAAATACTGCCTTCTGTCTGAGACACAGCATACAGCAAGTCAGTGTGGTGCAGTGACACATCTGAAGGAATGGCTGTTCAAGCAGAGCATGGTGACACACGGCTCCATGATGCCGCCTGTGCAGGAGACCTGGACACACTGAGGAGCCTGCTGCAGGAAGACCACTTCAGAAGGCAGATCAATGAGCAGTGTATTTATAGGTGGAGGACCCCTCTGGTGCACGCAGCCCGGTGGGGTCATGCTGCCTGTGTGGACTACCTGATCACACAGGGAGCACAGGTAGACCTAGCTGATGAGTTTAACAGGACGCCTCTCTACTTGGCCGTGTGCTACGGTCACCTGGACTGTGTCCGGATCCTCCTGGAAGCCGGGGCTGACCCTAACAGAAGCAGACACGGCTCATACCACCTTCTCTACATCAGTGCTGCACACAACAACCTGGACTGCTTCCACCTGCTGCTCCAGGCTGCTGGCGTTCTGACCCGTGACGTGGCTTCTCACCTGCTGCAGGTGGTGCTGAATAACAGGTGCAACACGGCAGTCGTCCAGCTGCTGCTGGACCACGGTGCTGACCCGGCCCTGGTGACCACAGAGCAGGCACAGCTGGAGGAGAGGGCGGATCCTGAGGCTCTCAGGGTCTTTCTGGAGGCCAAGAGATGTCCTCACAGTCTGGGCCACGTGTGTCGGATCCAGATCCGCCAAGTGCTGGGCACACATCGCCTGAACCAAGTCCACTCCCTACCACTAACACAAGTGATGAAGGACTTCGTGCTCCACCAAAACTGACTTAAGGGCCCTTATCGTTGCATCAGCGTTGTTTCTAGGCCGAGCGCCTGGCGCTGCGCAAATCAGTGGGCGTGGACCAGCGCACTTGATATCTTCGTGTTGGCGCTCCACGCAGCCTAAAGCGTTACAACCACGCCTTTTAAGCGTAAAATTATGCACTGTCATGTCATGCTCATTGGATAAGTGCAATAAACGAATCGCACGCTTGCCTTTTAAGCTCCAATTCCATTAGTCCAGCAAAACCAGACAAAAGCCAAGCGCTCTGCCCCCCCCACCCCCTTCATTCAGTCTGTCTGTCTCCATATATAGGCTATTATCCATATTATTATGCTTCTCAAACCAATCTAACTGCAGTTTAAATACTGCAAGCATGTAAATACCCTACACTATAGCAAGATCAAAGTGAAAAGAATGTTCTAAATGCATCAGCTAGAAAAATATAGCCTATTAGATTGGTGAAAGTTTGTCCAGAAAGATATAATTTTCTCTCGCCTGCTGCAGGAAGGATGATGCACATAAATATACCCTACATTATGTAAAGTCATTGCATAAATGTGTTTTTATTGTAAAACTAAATGTGAAGTAGGGCCAAGTTATTGGAGCGGACATCACAGTATAGCACATGACAGTAGAAGCACGTTCCGCATCGCGTTCCGCTGTCACTTATCTAAATCACGTTAAATCCATAAGGGATATATATAGGGCCAGGAGGACATATATGTTTCACATAGGGTGGTGTATTCATTTCGATGTTTCATTTGGTCCAATATTGAAATGTTCGACAATTGCAGGTTGTGTTACCATTACACATTAATTTAGATCGACCTTTTATATCTATTTAGGCTCATTTGGTTGCTATTTAGTAGCGAAATGGAGAAGCACAATGCATGCTGGGACATGCCAGGCAACTTACAACTTATTTTTCCAATGGGAAGTGTGTTGTGTCTGTCTAAGCGAGGGAGTCAGAGAGAGAGAGAGAAGGGTGACAGAGAAGAGGCAGAAGAGCACTGGCGCACTGAATAGGCCTGGTTTCAGAGAGAGACAGAGAAGGGTGACAGGGGAGAGGCAGAAGAGCGCTCCTTGCAACTGGCATACTGAATAGGCCTGGTTTTCAAAAGCGCAAAGCGCTAAATTTACGCCAGGTGGGAAGATATCATTACGCCGAGATTTAAGGCCGACACGCCCATTCTGGCCCATTCTGGGACTGCGCCACGCCCATTCGGCCTAAATATTGATATCTTCCCAAAACAGGCGCAAGGCACGTTTTTTTGCGTTTAAGGCCCGTTTTAGCGCCGAAGGCCTGTGGGAGAATAGGGGCCTAAGGACTGTCAGTTAATTTATTTCATTTCCTACATTTAGTTCTTCAGTGACTGTGTTTCAAACAAATCCAGGACCAGAGATTATATACCATCAGCATACACCACCTGCGCTGTAGCCAATTCTACTTCTATCATTGGAGAGCGATAATTGGAGTGTATCCGTGTGTGCCTGTTTCATCGTCTCCAGAGTCCTCACGCCAGAAATTCTGTTTATCTTAATATGACGTGAGGTTCAGTTAGCATTGCACAGGAACAGCCAGGAGAGATTACATTTCAGAGCCTGTAATTTTTTACTTTTACTTGATTAAACAAGTTGAATCAGTATTTCTTTCTTTCTTTTCTAAAGGCTTTAGATGTTTGTTGTTGTTGATCAAAGACTTTTTGATACATCTTTACATATTTACAATCAATTGGAAATGGGACCAATTAAAATCAAGTATTCATAAAAAATAAATAATTAGACCTATTTGACGATCGAATGTAGAAGACCCGTCATCTGAGAGAGAGAGGCACCAGGGTCCACTTGTGTCTTAATAACTTGTCACTTTGGCCTGAACATGTCTGGGTTACTTATGGGGGAAGAGTGTGTGTACAGACAGTATGTGCAGGTGACATCTGAACTACCTTGACCAGTGGTGTTCAAACTTGTGTGTGTCTGAGGCACACCAAAGGGCAAGACAAAATCTCAAGGCACACCTAATACCTGTGCAAAATAGCCTCTATGTGTGTTTCCCCCATCATTATTTCTCTGTTATCCTTGAAATAATTGCTTTAGGCTATAGAATCTGCCTATGAGTGCATACAAATAACTGATATAGTCCAATTCAAAATTCACTCGTGACTTTTTGTACATGTAGACTATTTGCAATAATAATGTATGGTTGTCACAACATCCCAAAGCACACCTGGACTTGCCTCAAGGCACACAAGTGCCTGACACTGATCATTCATTGACTGTTGTGTTTGGCAAACCATATGCAAACGCTCACAAACGAAAATGAATTTGGATTCTCCTAAAGGGAAGTTTACAACGATTCCTATTATCTGACACATTATACCACTTGCACTGGTGCGACCAGTTATAGTTTTGGGTAGCACTGCCAAGAAAAATGATTGCAAAAAATGTGATGAAATGGTTTTGCAGTCTGGATCCCCGCCAAAACACCATCATGAAAATGAAATTGGACAGTTTCTGCAAATAATACGGGTGGAAATGAAAACAATGGTTGACTAGTTATTACTGATTTCGGATTTACGCTAGCAACAATCTTGAGTGGATTTGGGCCTCGGCCTCTAACTCACTAATTACACTTCTCTGTAACTGTTGTGGTATTCTGTGCTGTGGGTTTGCGGGTGTGTGAGTGTGCGCACGCATGTGTGTTTGTGTGTGTGTGTGCGCGCGCTGCATGTGTGCGTTTGTGTGTCTCTTTGCTAGTTTATAGAGCGATAAACCTCATGTGCCCCCCCCACCTTGAAGGGTATTGGTATTTCAGTGACCATGTAGGAACTGATGGATTGTCAAAGTCTCTGGTCATGAATCACATCATTAGTATGAACCTACCTACCTAGTATGAGACAAGGACAAAGTCATGAGTTTACATCAGAGCCGTGTATATAGAAGAGTCACGACATCTCCATTCACTCCAATGGACCAGTTTTTTACTCTCAAGAGTTCCAGGAAGTAAGGTCCTGGATTAAGGAACACTATCGAGTTGCAGCAAAATGGACAGTTTGTGTTGTACTTTGAACGTTTTTTTTTTTTTTTTTTTTAATTAAATTGTACATTATCAACTTTATTTTAGCATTCAAACGTAGCGCGAGACCCTTCCTGGCTGTTCATTGGCTAATGAGTCACACATTTTGGTCCTCCGCTGACGCCACTCTCTCTCTAAATTGCTCTGGTTTACATCAAATGCAATGTCCACACTCTCTTAATCAGGCACGTGCAGAGGTGGGTGCTAGGGGTGCCCGAGCACCTGCCCGTTTTCCCCTGATGCCCAAAGTGCCATTTCTTTCTCCTCCTCCTTTTTTTTTTTTACAGTGAAGACATGATGCCCAGCACCCTTCAAGAAGAACTTTTAACAATAAATAACAATTTAGCAATAAATAAAATGTCCGGACAGTTTACACATGCTGACCTTTCAACCGGAAGTTGAGTAATCGTCTTTATTTATTTTTTCCCAGGATGGCAAAGGCATGACCCGCCCTTCTCCACATCTGATTGGCCTAGCGTCAAACGTTGTTGATCCAATCACATTCGCTTGGCTATTCCTATAAAATCCATATAAAAGGGAGCATGTGGCTCTGTTCTCTGTTTACATTTTTGTCCAACTTATGATGTCATAGTGATGTCATAAGACCACTGATGATGTCATCAGTGATGTTATAAGACTGCGATGTAATCAGTGATGTCATAAGAGCATGTCATCATATGACATGACTGATGAAGTCATAGGCACTGATGTAAACTGAAGTGCCATAACATTTTGTGAGAAACACACATCCCGCGCTCGCATGCACGCAACACACACACACACACACACACACACACACACACACACACAATTCAATTCACTTTTGCTACGAACTGTAGGCTGTCATCAGTGATGCAAAGTGGAGCAATTGTGCACTGCACCTGCCTGCCAATAGGGCAGGCGAGGCCATGCAGCAGCCGAGCCGTGGGCGAGGCCGCGCTGCGACCTGAGCTACGTATGCAAGTTGCAGGGCCAGCTCGGCGGTTGCAGGGCGAATCGAGCGCGCGAGATGCCTAGTTCTGATAAAAAACCTAATTTATTGTCGCAACGGTAGACAGACAAAAAGAAGAAAAAAGTTTCAAGTTGACTCTGCCTTCTTCTTCTATGCTCCTCCCCCTCCTGACAAATCAATGTCTGCTTCTGACGCGGGCCAATCCTACAGCGTCAATGTCCACCATCCATCCCCTCCTCTAAGGCCCCAGTATGAGCGTCATGTGACCAGCGTCATGTGACCAGGCTGCAGAGGCTCTCTCCTCTACAAAGTGTGCCAGAGAGTGTAAAAGGTCTAGAGATAACTCGCAAAACCCTTTCATCACATTCATTCCAGTCATACACCCACAGCGGGAACACATAGCAGCCTATACGTGCACATGCACATGCACACACACACGCACACACACACACACACTCGCACACATACACGCACACACACACACACGCACACACACACACACACACACACACACGCACACACAGATAAAAACACAGAAATCTTTTTCTCGCCTTGATAGCAATCAGTTAAAACTCTGTCATCAAAACAAGAGAGCTATATGGACTCCCTCAATACCTTGACAAGATTAGTCAAATCTCTGTACTGAAGCACTAAAACAATTTCGGAGTTGAATCACAAACGAAATAATTACTTTGTAAGATCATTTCAACTTTAACGTCGGCATTGGAAAGGAAGCTTTTAAAGCGCTTTTCAAAGCGCTATAGCGGTTTGTTTCCCTCGGCGGTGCCGGATAGCTTTCTCTGCGATGCTTGGTTTGATGTGGCTTTGCTGCTACAATATGCCCAGCCATCATGAGTCTCATTGAGATTGTCAGAGATGATCACTAGCCTATCCACCTTATTTTTGAATGCCCCACTGTAAAAAAAAAGAATTGTGGGTACAAGGTCCGGTTTAACGTGACCTATTGTTGCAGCTTGCCATTTCCTTAGTCACGTTATAAACAACTAACCAACGCTGGGGGTCCGTATGGAAACGGTGTTACTCGAAATTGTTAAAAGTTAAATCAATTTGGTCATTTAGTGGCGTTTTACTGCCATGTAAAGTAACTATTACGCTAGCCGCTAGCATTAGCCGCAATAGCCGACTTCCCACAATGCATTGCGTTATCCCAGCACCCGAACAGGGGCACGGTGGCTCAGTGGTAGAGCTGTCGCCTCACAGTCAGAAGGTCCTGAGTTCGATTCTCGCCTGGGACACTGTGGGCGCTGTGGTTGTGTTCCCCCCCATATCTTCAGTGCCTACTGCCCAGGTGGGGTATCTCGTCGTAAGGGCCTTTCTCTCTGTGTGGAGTTTGCATGTTCTCCCCGTGCTCCCCCAGGGGGTTCCTCCGTATATAACCCCCCCACTAAAAACATGCAGAAGATCAGATCGTCATCGTCATCCGACCAGTGACGACAACATCCGAAGTTGGTCCCCGGGCGCTGTACGAGAAAGCGACCACTGCTCCTGGCCTGCCCCCCGGAGGAAAGGACAAAGCCAGGATGGGTTAAATGCAGAGGACACTTTTCACCGGCCACCGTCAGCATGAGTGTGTTGTGGCCGCATGCATGTATTGTGGTGTTCGTGTGACAATAAAAGACGGGCTTGTCCCGTTACGAGAGAGAACGACACGGCTGGAGAGCAGAATGGCTCTGCTGTAAAATCCTCATAGACGTTCCTTTTGTGACAAGTTAAAACAGTCTATTACACCTGATCCGCTGAAACGCCTCCGAGTAGAAACTAACCGAAATTGAAACCAAGTCCAACTTGTTTTGCCCACTCTCCCGGTACAGTACAGTGGTTTGACAAACAGAACTCATCAGCAGTTAGAGAAGCGGAGACTCAAATAATCAATGCCTGCCACTCATTCAATTGGGAGAGTTATCGACTGGTCTGCAGAGGGACGTGCAGAGCTTTTCGGCTCTCACTGAATTCACTGCTACAGGGAGAGATGGCTGTAAAACACTCAACACGCGGCACGCCTGCTTAAGGTTGAGCCAAGACCCTTTAACTTACGTCTGATGAGCTAGTAACATGATGCCGCCACCAGAGATGGAACAAATACTTTGTTACTGTACTTCAGTAGGATTTTCAGGTATCTGTACTTGATTGAGTATATTTTTCTGAGAACTTTTTACTTATACTCCCTACATTTAACACAAATATCTTGTACTTTCTACTCCTTAGGTTTTCAAAACAGGCTAGTTACGTTAGTTTTAATGCACCATGGACAAAAATGCATGTAACGTCTGTCTCTTTCGTCTCGCGCTCTCCACGCTTTCACGCATTATGTGCACCTTTTTAGTGGAAAAACCATATCAGGCAAATTAATCAAAGTATGGTCCTTTATACATACTGTAACCGTGTTGGAGGGGATCTTCCAAGTTCACTACTTCACTACTTTTTTTTGTTCTTTTTTTTTACAAATTTATTTACACAATACGAAAATACAGTTTGGCCAGGTCACTACCACAGTGATGTCATAAATCACAGATGATGCCATCAGTGATGTCCCTCGAGCAACTGTGACGTCATCAGTGATGTCACTCGAGCGATAGTGATGTCATGAGTGAGTGATGTCATCGGTGATGTCACTTGAACAATGTGTCACTTCAGAAAGCCTTACGTTCGAGACACAGCATACACACAGTAACACACACACACCTGAAGGAATGGCTACTCAAGCAGAGCATGACGACTGGCAGTTCCGCGAGGCCGTTGACACAGGAGACCTGGATAAATTGAGGACC
This sequence comes from Poromitra crassiceps, assembly GCF_964638095.1. Taxonomy (NCBI): domain Eukaryota; kingdom Metazoa; phylum Chordata; class Actinopteri; order Beryciformes; family Melamphaidae; genus Poromitra; species Poromitra crassiceps. Next base: position 51,483,685 of record NC_139628.1, on the reverse strand, counting down.
CTGATGCAGGAAGAGCGCTTCAGAAGGCGGAGCAATGAGGGGGGTCGGTGCAGGTGTGGGTGGACCCCACTGGGGCGCGCAGCCTCACAGGGTCACGCTGAATGTGTGTCCTACCTGATCACCCAGGGAGCCCAGACAGACCTGGCTGATGACCGCACGCCTCTCTACAGGGCCGTGCTCCACGGTCACCTGGACTGTGTCCGGATCCTCCTGGAAGCCGGGGCCGACCCTAACAGAAGCAGACTCTGCATATACACCCCGGTCTACTACGCTGCTCGGGCAGGAAGGCTGGACATACTGCAGGAACTCATCAGGTTCCGTGCTGCTGCTCCTGTTGACATAGAGAGCGATCACACCCTCACCGACCTCTATCCTTTCGCCATCAGTGCCGCCCGCCGCCACATGGACTGCTTCCGCCTGCTGCTCCAGGCCGCTGGAGTTCTGACCCGTGACGTGGCTTCTCGCCTGCTGAATAAGGTGCTGTGGCGCAGGTGCGACGCGGCTGTCGTCCAGCTGCTGCTGGACCACGGTGCCGACCCGGCCCTGGTGATCTGGGAGCAGGCACAGCTGGAGGAGAGGGCCGATCCCGAGGCTCTCAGGGTTTTTCTGGAGGCCAAGAGATGTCCTCGCAGTCTGGCCCAAGTGTGTCGGATCCGGATACGCCAAGCGCTGGGCACACATCGCCAGAATCAAGTCCACTCCCTACCACTAACACCAGTGATGAAGGACTTCGTGCTCCACCAAGACTGACTTGAAGGACTGTCTGTTTATTTTAATTTCCTAGATTTAGTTCTTCAGTGTGTTTCAAACAAATCCAGGACCAGAGAGTAATACCATCAGCATACACCACCTGTAGCCAATACTAGTACTACAATTGGAGAGTTGGAGAGATACATTTCTGGAACTCCCTACCAACAGAAATAAAAACGCAAACTAATCTGATAAACTGTAATGGAAACACTGGCTAAAGCAAAACCAAACCTGTGATCACTGACGACTGATGTAATGAAATGTAATTTTATTGTAAATAAAAATATATATATATATTTTCTTTTTTAGATTTTTGTTTTCTTGCTCTCCCCAAAACTTCAATAAACCTTTATGGCATATTATTACAATACAACAATCCAGGTGTTCACAGTGTTGACAGTAATAGAAGATGCCAAATCATTCAAAACAATAAGCATTTTGCTTTTAGGAGCATTGTGCCAGCGTTGTGCCAGCTCTGTTCCAAAACGTGTCAACGTGTGTCGTTGCCTGGGAAACGCACATCCCATAATACAACTGTTCGCATCGCATCCCATAATAGTATGATGATACTTGGGCTGCCATTGCGAACAGGTTAGCTAAAAGTTTACCGTTGCCAGCGAGGGCCCCCACCGTTGCGATCGCCGGGGTACCTTTTGAAATCCCTCCAGGCCTGAAAAACATTCTAGGGGAAACAATACCATGTGTAATGTTTCAGGAGTATGAGGAGGGTTGTGCCGAAACGTTACACTGAAATAAATAACATAACCTACCAATACATGTTTCATGGGAGCTATCTCTGTGTGGACTATTATGCCAGTTACTTGCACCTCTGTCCAGCCCCCTCGATTTCATCTCTTTTCCCTGTGCGTTTCCACGTGCCTTTTTGAACTGTTTTACAGACAGAACAAGAGAAACAGGTAGAGACAGACGGACAAAACAAAAGTCACCACGCATTCCAGTTATCTTCGAGCGCACTAAGCGGACGGATCTACAAATGTGCAGAAATGGAAAATGCATGGCAGCCATTAAGGGGGGAATTTTGTAAAATTACTCTCTCTAATGATGATCTAAGACGTGCTCAGCTTTTTTGGCGCCGACCTGAAAAATGGCCGTGCAGCAGTAGGCTATACTGTCACATGCTGAAAAATGGATGCACTTTAGATGCTTTGTATTTACTTTGCCCCGGGACTTGTGTTAGTGAAGGTGACGCGACCGCGCTCCACTCCCATTGGCTCCCGCTGTCCCCTCTACCATCCAATCTGTGCTGTGCTCTCTCACTCGATCACCAAATGGCTGTGTGCATACTTACTGTAAGTTCACATTACAGGCAAATCCGATTTGCTGATGAAGTCATTAATCATCATTATCTTGATTAGTTTCCCAAATCTGATTTGGGAGTGTGTCCGCACTGCCACAAATCTGATTCTCAAGTCGGATCTGTGTGTCCAGACCTAAACAGCCTATCTGCATGGGTTGCTATGGTAACGACGTGGGCGTCAGTGAATACTTAACGTCGGTGACGTGGTTTTCCTGCGCAGAAGCATTTGACGAGTTGTGAGTGACGTTCAAATCAGATCTGGTGGATCTGCGCGTCCGCACTGAAGACACATCAGTCAAAAGCACATTTGAAGCAGATTGGAAACTACCTCCATATGTGGTTTGGGACAAGTGACACAAATCAGACTTGGAGCGTCCAGACTCATAAAGCCAATCTGGATAAAGTCATTAATAGGTCACTAAAGTTCACGAATCAGATTTGGCCTCCTAGTCGGAACATGGCCTAAAGGTCTGACTTGATGGCAGGTTATTCAGTCACAAGCTACTGTATTAACAGTGGTGCACTTTATACTTACAGTATCTTGCAATTGACGTGTGAATTGGAGGTTTTTCCCGACTGCATGATTTTAGTCAAAGTGCAAAGATATAAAAAGAGAAAGGGGGGAGAGAGAGCAGCGAGCGAGATGCACACAAAAGATCCCCCCCCCCCCCGAAAGTCAATGCAGAATGTGGAGTAAATCTCTCTTGACATGATTCATGGCTTGGTATTTCTATATAGAGTGTGTCTGAGCATTTACAAAGAAACAAAGGAATCTATAGAAATAGAAATGAAAAATGGGGAAGGCTTTGGGTGGATTTTATTTTTTTTATTTTTTTTGCAACAACTTTCAAAAACCCATCATGTTCATATCCCGGGGGAAATTCCTTTTATGAGGCCAGCACGGAAAACAGAGAACGCCATATGCAACAGAGCATCACATGCAATACATATTATAACGCATTTGAGCACCCCGAGTCTTATGGGAATTTTGCCAGATGTGTAGCGCACAACGAGACCCACAACAAGTGTGTTGGAAGTGTGCACTATGACTTTACCCACTTAGAATGGATCATGGGGCTGAGTGTACACACACACACACACACACGCACACGCACACACACACACGCACACACACGCACACACACACACACACACAAGTCAAACACATTTGAGAGAGGATGACTGAGTATATAAAACTGTCTCCCCTTTGTGAATGCTGAGAAAAACAACACCCCAACTGTGGCATCTGGAAAAGTTTTGGGGGAAGTGTAGTTACTGTATACATGATTCATGGCACTGCTTGGAGAGCAGCTACTGACATTAAGCATCTTTTATGTTATTCCCTTGTTTTAAGTCTGGAAAACCCAAGGGGGGGAAATATGCACCGAAAGAGCTCATAACACTATTTGAGCTTATTTGAATAAGCGATGATATGATCGCAGAATACAAAGCACACACTCGTTGTGACATACTGTACCGGTGGCTGATTTTGAGGGTAATGGGGAGGGAGGGAGATCAGCTGTTTTTCACTTTTTTTTTTTTTATTTTTTTTTTATTATTATTTATTTTGATCTTACCGTTATTTACACAGGGGGAGTCTCACTGAGAGCAATGCTCTCTTTTTCAGGAGCGCCCTGTTCACATTCACACACACACACATTCACACCCACACCTGGAAGCTGACCAGTACAACCACAGTCTGATCTGCTGGCCACTGATCAGCTCCACTGGAGCAGTTAAGGGGCCTTGCTCAAGGGCACCTCAGTCAGTGGTGATAACGCGGGAGGGGGGCAAGTGTAGGGATGCTCCGATCCGCATTTTTCGCCTCCGATATCGATACCGATATCTGGGGGTCCAGTATCGGCCGATACAGAGTACCGATCCGATATCCCCCCAAAAAATCTGTATTACCTAATAAACTGTATGCCTCACTGTGTGGAAGAGACTGGAATCATTATTTTGTGCAAGGCAACATCAGGCTTAACTTAAACATTACTTTCCTAACTTTGTAAAACAAAATGTAACAAACACAGCTATAAATGTAGTGAATTATTTATTGAATAACTGTGCAACACAGCAACAATGTAATTTGTTTAAAGCTATAATGCTTCTCCAGCTTTGTAAAACATTCAAATGATCTGTAAATGTTAAGACAGAAAACAGGAATTTAAAATTCCATTATCATGTAGCAAAACTATGATAGCTAAATCACTAATCACGTCAGTAATTTGAAATCCATTGTAAAAACAATAACTGAGCTGAAACTGAGAATAAACCAATAGCTTCACTAGCTTGGTTTTACTTTTTGGTAAACATTCAATGGTATAGTGCAAATGGGAATTTAACATCCAATACAAAAGCAGTTGAATAAACATAGCTGGGTAAAACATGTAAACATAAACATCTTTATAATGGTTTAGTGCAAATAGGAAATTAGGAAAAGTGCTGCAGTGCAGACAAGAATTTAAAATCAAAAGTAAAATAAATAAAGGAGCTGAAACTGAGAATTAAAACAAAACAAACCAATAGCTTCACTAGCTTGGTACATATTCAAAATAAATAGGAGTCAGCTCTTTGTTATGATTTAGTGCACTGCAAATAGGAACCAATGGCTTCACTAGCTTGGTAACAAAATACGGTATTCAAACAGAGGTAGTCTACTTGTCAAGTTCTCTTTTGTTACCACTAGACTGGGCAGAAGGCCCTTGTATTGCTGCCTTTTTTTTTTGCAGTGTTGTGGTCAAAGTCACATAGCACTAGAGCTGCAATAATTAGTCCATCGACAGAAAAATAAAATTAATAGACAATAATTTTGATAATGTTTAGAGTAATTCCTAATTAGTTTAAAGAAAAAGTCAAAATTCTCTAATTCCTCCTTCTTAAATGTGAATATTTTCTGGTTTATTTACTCTTCTATGACACATAAACTATCTATATATATATATATATCTATATCTTTGGGTTGTGTGGACAAAAGAAGACCTTGGAGAATGTCATCTTAATTGAGAAAATAATTGACAGCTTAATCGATAATTAAAATAAAGTAAACATTAGTTAGTTGCAGCCTTACACCACTCAGTGTCAGTGACAGTGACCTGCTCAAGCAGATCCAGATTTCTAAAGCTTCTCAAGCTCAGACTTAAGCATCAGTGGCAGGTTCTTGTTCAGGAAAGCAAGCATTTCTGCTCTCTCGGCTGTAAGTCTGTTTCGCTTCTCATCTATGATGTTGGAGACTGTGCTGAACAGCCTTTCACTGTCTACGCTAGTGCAGGGCGCGCAGAGGTACTTCAAGGTAGCGGCAGCAAGGCCTGGAAACCGCTGGCGGTTGACTCCCCAGTATTTGTATGGGTCGTGTGTGTCAGGAATTGTTTCCTCAGTAAAAAACCCATGCAGTTGGACAGTAGTGCTGCAGCTGGTTGCTGCACCAGGATCTTCCTCACGCTCCCCCCGAATTTTGGCAAATTCTTTCATGAAGCTGCCCCTGCTCTTGCTTCTGCTTGCTTCTGCTGCTTCCAACCGGGGGGCCTTTTCTGGTGGCTCCACTGGCTCCGAAGCCTCTGATGCTCCATCAGCTGTCACTGTGGTGGTCCTCCTCCTCATGTCTTCCTCCAGTTCCTTGGCCAGTGCATCTTTCCCACGCTTGGCACAGTCTGCACTGGTAAAGAACCTGAGAGGGGGGGAAAACAAACAAAACAAAAAAACACATATTAGGTTCAATTATAGACTCATCAAAGTAATACATAATAGAAAAAAGAATATCACAGATGGTTGCACATTTATCCTTACTTTACATCTCAAATGTAGCTTAGTAGTGTATGTAAAATCTATAATGTGTATGTTATTTAATATTGATCTTTTATGAGTTATATTCAATTTATATCCTAGCATCTCTCATCATATTTAAATTTGCAGCATACTAGTCTGTTTCACAGAGTGTGTGTGTGTGTGTGTGTGTGTGTGTGTGTGTTTGAGAGAGAGATAAATAATATAATGTAATAGGTTTAGAGTCTAACCTGTCCTTATATCTCGGGTCCAGCAGTGTGGGAAGTGCGTAGAGAGGTTCATCTTCTACGGTGCTGAAGCGTTTGTCGACGGCTTCTAGGAGGGTCTTTTTCATTGTTTTTACCCCAGAGTCAGCCTCGCTTTCCGTGGAGAGGAGACGTTTGAGAACGGTGACACTTGGGATAACATCAGCAGCGGAGGAGGTGGCTGAGCTCACCTTCCTAGTAAACTCCTCAAACGGTTCAAGACAGGTCCTTGTTTTGTCAAGCAAGGCCCACTGGTTTGGCGTGAGTGTTGTGGGCAGGGCATGGTCAGCAGAATAGGCAGACAGGGTTCGCTTCTGTTCCAGCAGACTCTCTATCATTAAGTAGGTGCTATTCCACCTCGTTTTGACATCTTGCTGTAGGCGTTTTTGTTCCATCTGCATCTCGAGCTGGATATCTTGCAGCCGTGAATATGCAAGTGGAGAGTGTTTAAAATGCCCAACAATCTGTCTCCCACTTGCAACGGCATCACTCACACTACGTTGTGACAGAAGTCCCTCGTTGACGACAAGCTGCATTGTATGTGCCGCGCAGCCTAAACTGCGCACTCCCAGCTTTTCCATTGCACTTTTCATGTTGCTAGCGTTGTCCCTGAGAATAACGTGGACTTTGTTCAACGGTATTTGCCACTTATCAAGCATTTCCCTTAGGGCAGCTGCAATCGCATCGCCGGTGTGTGACCCACGGAAGTTTGTTGCATTTAACATGGCACTGTGTCGCACACAACTCGCGTCCAGCCAATGTACCGTTAAACTTAAAAGCGACATGGGGGACACGTCGGAGCTCCAGACATCTGTAGTGAAGCTCATCGCTTTGACATCTTTTAGATCTTCTGATATGCGTTTGCACACTTTCTTGTACAGTTCAGGCAGAGCCTTCTCCGATAATTTTTTTCGTTTTACCATTTGGTACCGTGGTTCCAGGTGCTTAATCAAGAGTTTGAAACCCTTGTCCTCGACGACCGAGAGAGGCTGCCCATCCATAACGATGAAATCCAGTACCCTTTCCGTGATTTTGGTTGCTTTCACACTATCCGGTGGAAATGTCTCACTTCTTTCCTTGGTCTCCGTCAAAGTTAGCTGCTTCGTCCCGTCTCCTTTTGTTTTTTTCAGCTCGTTAAACTCGCCATGCTCTTTAGCATGATATCTCTGGAGATGCTTGATTAAGTTGGTTGTGTTATAATGTGAAGTCTTGTCACCACCTCTCGGAACATTTACTTTGCAGATATTGCAAGCAGCTGTCGAACTTGTTGGCGTAGGTAGCGTGAAAAAGCCCCAGATAGGGGAGCCTTTGCCTCGCTCCATGTTAGTGTGTTCATGCTGCTACTAGCTTGTTTGGAAACAACTGCGCATGGGCGCTGTGAGCACGTTGCGAGCGTATGACGTCACACGCTGCACAAACATAGAACTTGAGTGAATAGAATGGCCCCTATGGATCGGTCTGTGGATCGGGCCATTTCCCACAGATACCCGATCTAGAATTTTGTGCTATATCGGCGTCGATACCCGATCCAAGTATCGGATCGGCGCATCCCTAGGCAAGTGCTGCCTTTTCACTTTCCCCAGCCAGATTGATCCTGCCAGTCCCGGGGGATTGAACCGACATAAGCTCGCTTCTCTCTCCGTTGGGCCCCGGCCACCACTGCACCCGGCCTTGCCAGTGTTTTTAGGGGGCCAAGCACTGCAGAGGCTGGAACCCCTATTGTTCTTGTAAGGATTATTATTCCCGCTGTTTCTTCTTGTACTTCTTCTGCCCTAAAAGTATCTGGATCTCAGAAACCGTACGAGCTACCAGCAACCAAACTTGGGAGATATGTCCAAAAGTCTCAACATCATGGCCACACGACAAATTCATGTTGCCACCGCCCTAATCAGAATCAGAATCAGAATCAGAAAGACTTTAATGATCCCCGGGGGGGAAATTGGGACAAGTTACAGTAGCTCGCTCACAGAACACACACATGTCTCCGAGGTGCTCTTTTAAGAGAGGCATTAAATAGACCAATGGCCACAGGCAGGAATGATTTCCTGTGCCTCTCCGTATTGCATCTAGGTGGAATCAGTCTATTAATCTAATCTAATCTAATCTAATCTAATCTAATCTATTGGTTTGAATCTGAACCACCAGTGGTTTACACCAATCAGTGCCCTGCCCTACTGTATGAGGCACCTATACGGGGCGGGCTTTGGTGTGACGCCAGCGAGAGCGAGCCTGTGATAGATGGTGATAGACAGATGCTTCATCCAATCACCTGCCAGGTAGTTTTTGAAGGTGCCTGCCCCTTGAAACAGTTTCCCGACAAATCGTTTCCCAGATGGTTATGTCAAAACAAACCACCTGCAGTGTCAGTTTAGTGAACCATATTCACCTTATGTAGCCACGCCCATTTGACCCGGTTGTGTGGTGGTGGTGTGACGACTTCCGGCTAAAAAAAAAAGGAAAAGAAAATGGCTGGCTGGCTGCTCCAATATCATCTAACTCTGAATTAACTAATAATTTAGCCAATTGTATGTAACATACCAAATAAAACCAAACGGCAATGTCTAAGAATGCAACGCCATGTACAGTAACTGGCTCGTTAATTCTCGCATTCCAGGGAATTACGTTAACGTCTGCAGGTCTTATAGACGTAAGTGGCTCGAGCTGCGCTCGGAGGAGAGAAAACTTCTTTGTTGGAGTCCAGGTATGTTTTACAAGAAAGTGCTTGTCATTGTCGACGATAGCGTTATCTGACCTGGCTAACAGTGGATACTCCGCTTGCTTGCTGTGTACCGAGCTCAAAGTAGTAGGCTACATTCTTTGTTTTACCCCCTGCACTGTCCGCTACAAAAACAACTCTCTTCTTCTGACGTTCTTTCATATTTTTCGCGCCGTGACCGCCGGAAGTGTTAACACGACCCGGAAGAATTTGGCCCACCCCCGCGTATGAACATAAGGTGAATAGATCGTAGAATTTCCATCGCATTATATTTTCATCTAGGCATCTTTTGTAAGTTTGTCTGCCCTCTCTGTAGCAGTAGCATATTACTGGCCTACTAATTACAATCTTATTCTACTAACTTTTATTGTGTATACCGTTATGTGAGTTTGTGTTGTTGCTCATTAAGCGGACTTTGTAATTATACACCATTAGCATTACTGGCTCAGTGTAATTATCAATACTTTATGAATAATGACTCATATATTTCCAGTTTGGCCTATACAAGATACTGCTCAACTTCCAGTGCTGTCTCTTAGTTTTTTTTAGCCATTAAGCACATCACATGATCCACAGCACTTAATAGATGAATTATAATTGTAGAAGCTTAAATAAAACGTGAATGAAATAACCATGTACGATATGCACATTTCATCCCCTCCTTAGCATTATGATATATCATCTGTATGAATTTTACATCCAGTGGCATGGCTGCCGAATTTCCCTGGTTCAGCTAATATAGCCTCACGTCACCGCCGTCACACAGCCTCCATGAAAACCACGGTGTGTGCCTTTGCGATCTGCTGCGGTCACAATGGCTCCCGCTCGTTAGTACAATTTAACATGGTGGTGTCGTCTTTCCCATTAGATTCTCAATAGCCGTTAGCATGGCGACACGCATACAAAACATATCTCAGCAGCTTGTTATTGCTTCATTACAACCATGTTTGAAGTTTTTTTTCTTCTTTTTTTCGTAGGAACCTTGGGTGGGAGATAAGTAGTACGCCTTGGCTCCATCAAAGGATGTCCTCCCCTGCAAGCAATTATCCCTCCAGGATGAAGCCTCGCTGCTCCTTTTTTCAACGGGCTCTCTGATTCTACTTCACCCAAACCAACTGGGCGAGATGCACTCGAGATCCCAGTGGGGGGAAGATGCATCAGGCAGCGAGTGACACACAAAGGATCACCAAGATCAATATTTCCCTCTGCGGTGACGTCCTACATGAGAAGTTGGATGTTTCCGAGCAGTGCTTCTGTCTGTCAAGTGGAATTAGCGAAAATTGGCGTGAAGATGCCCAGTGGGTTTTGGACACGATCTCATAATACAGTAGATGACCGTTTGGTTTTTGTGTGCTTAGATCTGAACAATTAAGTGCGGTCACTTGAACATAATTTTGGCTTCATAATGTATGTTCTCCTAAAAAAAAAAAAATGTTCACAAACCACAGTTAGATGAGAGATCTCAAAATGACACATTCTATATTATTGTTGATCAGCGCAGATCAAATTCAATCTAATTGGAATAGACTCACCCGACATAATATTATTTTTTAAAGTGAATTGCCAATTCTTCCTGTCAATGTCGTGTCAATTCGTTCAGCTGAGATGAACAACATTCCTCAATTGTCTTATGGGGGTGGGGGGTGTGGCAACTCCCAAGTGACTGAAGAATTGTCTCAGAGGTTGGCGAAGAAGAGAGACGGAGAAACATTTTTCAAAATGGCATTTCTGAAAATGGCTACAATCGACTAGAATCGTTGTTTGGATATAAGGCTGTATTTCTTTTTTCCCACCGTTTCAATTCATTTGGCAGGGCGGGGGGTGAAACTCCAGAGTGCAGAGTGCGAGTCAGCTACTCTGACTGAGACAATAACACTTTGGTACTTTATATGATCATCTGACTTCATAAGCCTCCACCAGTTTTATGATGATGACACATCTGTGACTCGCCAGAGGAGTAAACATGCAATCTAGAAAAACAAAACACATCACAATTAGCTGCCACCGAGCCGATAACCTGAGAGAGAAAGGGACACAGTCTAGATTGACTGCCTTGGCGAAATGAAGGATAACATGATGGCATTAATGAAAATTCAGGGGCCCTTTACACGAGGACAGTCTCTGGAAGAAACGACACAATAGCGTTTCCTTCACACCTTTTCCTTCACACCTTCTCCCCGTTTACATGAGCGCTGTTGAATTTTTAAAACGCCGTAATGTACATGCCAGGTCGCTAGGTGGCATTGTGACGGTCAACGGGGGCGTTGCTCGTCACTCCACGGACGCTTCTACATGACGTCATTTCGTAATCTTCTTTCTGGGTTTTAGACACGGAAGTAGATTACGGCTACCGTAGTAATTTTTAGACTTGCCAAAAAGCTGTTTTCAAGCTAAAAAAACCAAACTGTTTTAAAGTTGTAATATTCTTCGGGTGAGAACGTTACATAGATGTGACCAGTTTATCAGAATAAGCCTATTTGGAAATCTTTAACGAGCAGCGAGGATCGGGAGCGCTGGCTGTGCTGACACTGTCTACTGCAGGCTGCAGTGAGAAAACACTGTCGATGTGCTTGCCCAACGTTAAATGCCGACCGGGTACAGCCATCGGCTCCTCGCAGCAGCAGTAACGCTCGTTATGAACATGTAACTGAAGTCGGCCGCAGTGTAGCTTAATTCTGAATGTTGCCAAGCGCGTGTCGCGTGTGCAGGCACGTCAGAGTTTCTGGGAAGACTATCGTTTCTAACCGATTACATGGAGCGCTCAGCAGGAAGCGTCACCAACAATTCCACTCTAGAGGGTGGTTTCAAAATCTGTCGTTTCCTAAGCGCAAATTCGCCGTCGCCGTCTTAACGGGAGGCACTAACGATAAAATAATTCCCCGTTTCCATAGGGAAACCGTCCTTGTGTAAAGTGCCCCTAAGTCAGAGGTAAGCGTGTGTCAACGGAGCAAACAAACAAACAAAACCCTCTGTAATCTGCAAGGGCCTCTGGCCCAATCGACTTCTAAGGACCCCTCTTGTCCGTCCATCTCTCAAGCATCTGCCCAGGCCACGCCCATCACGGGGGAAAGCTCTCCGTTCACTTCCACACACCAGCGCCATTTTCCTTGAATTAAACATAGTGTAGCGTCCGAGGTGTCGGGCTGTATAGTTGTACTTCTGCGTATAGACAATATCATTAAAACTCAATACTCAGGTTGGAGCGTCATGAACCGCCTCCGTTTATTTCAACGTGCTGCTTCAGACTGCCTGTGAGCGTCGCTCTGACGTCATACGTCTGCGCTCCTTCACTTCTAGACATCACAACAGATGGCAGATAAATCGAGAGCCTACAATAGCTAAAAGCTGTTGTGTTGGTGGGGCTGTGCATACAACAAATGTAAAAAAAATCGGCAATTACAAGCAAAACAAGGAAGCCATTGAGAATTGGCGAGAAGAAAAATGTGGATCTAGCTGTCAAGGAAGTACGTTGGAGTGTTCATCTTCTGTAACAGAAGATGAACACTCCAACGTACTTCCTTGACAGCTAGTTCTGTATGATCTTTGTGGGCAACACGCGACCATGGGAGAATATAGGATTGGGGGGGGGGGGGGAGTTTTTGTTTCCACCTGTTTTGCCCGTGGTTTCTGAATGATGACGTGCTCCGCAGTGTCTCTATAGGATGGATGATAGATCCAGTGAAATTAGCCTATCAGCAAAGACACAGTGTACATGGATGTTCTCTCTGAACAGCATGCCAACAATTCATGGAGAATCAGACATTCTTTATACTGTATAAACCCAATGTTCTCAAAGTGGGATCCTGGGACCCGCAGAGGTCTTTGGAGGAGTTACAGGGAATCCCAGTCGCATAATATTTTCAAAATGAGATCATGTATGGGGTTTTGACCAGAGATATCACTCTCTCGCCCCACATTCAGTGTGGAAAGCGATAGATAGCATGCCACATTGAAGCATATTTAAACAAAAAGAATATTTTCTGGCTTCCAGGAATGAAAAGGTTGAGGAAATAACTAGGAAATATACAAATGAAATATCAACCCACACACGCAAAGTCCTGATTTTTACGGGCTTTTGGGTCTCATTGAAGAGGCGGATAGCAGTTGGGTATAAGCTGTCCCTGTGACGGGAGGTTCTGACACCAGTCTCCTGCCGTGGGGGAGGACCCTGAAGAGTTGATGTCCTGGATGGGTGGGGTCGGCCATAATCTTCTGAGACCGCTTTAGCGCCCTGGCAGTGTGTATGTAGCTCCTGAATGGATGGCAGGCTACACCCGACCGCCTTTTCAGCTCGGCGGGATGATGCGCTGCAATCTGGAGATGCGCTGCTTGAAAAAACCCCCCAACCAAACACGGCACGGCATTTTCCGCTTTGAAGCTGAACATAGAGATGTAGAAGCTTCCATCAATTAATAACAGGCTATATCATTTATAATTTATAACTTTTCATTTTTGATGGGTTTTTCCTTTTCCGCCAATTATGATCTGTTTTGACAGTCATTTTTGATGGTGATCCCGCAGTGAATGCACAGCACATATCCGATCATTGATTGTCTCGGCTCCATTGTGTCGTTTTGTCATCTCACAACGGTGTTTGCATTAAAAATAGCAGTTAATCATTCCCCATACTGTACATTATGTGGCATTATGACACCAGAGATTGCCTCAGACAGATTGCAATGGCATTGCTTCAGTGGCATCTCCACGCGGCCCACAGGACTGGCAGGTGCGACGTAGACGCGTGACACACGAGAGTCACATACATACACGGTAAAGGACTCCGAGACATGCAAACTAAATCATTGTTGTCAATTCCCTTTGGAGAAATGCTTTGAATGCTGCAGAGGAGACAATTATTGCATTTCACAATGACACGTGTTTCAAGGACACTGTACACTTCACTGTACTGTAACCATCTGTCAACTCATCATCCCTCTCTCTCACTGCGAGGGCCCGCTGTCTGTTTGTGTGTGTTGTTTCATTATTACAATGCTCAAGCATGGCTAGCGATTCATTTTTTTGACAATTACTCTCAATTTATCACCGTTTTCTCCAACCTTCATAGCACAGTGGCGGCATATTACGACATTCTCAAAGAAGGTCGGTCACGGGAATGGGTCCCCCGTTTTCTCGTAACGAACAGACTCGCGTACGAATTGTGGAGGTTATTTTTCGTCCCCTCCGTCCGTCCGATCCCTGCGGAGCATGAGGGGTCTTATAGACGTCCGGTATCGACCGCCGCGCATTCAAAACTAAAGGGGGTCGAGCTCCCAGTAATGGCCGCCTGGATTCGACAAGACCCTCTCCAGATGGCGAGACATCTGTCCACCTTGACCTGGGAAAATGCATGGTCCAGTGGCAGGTTGGTTTTTCCAAATCGGGGCGGGGAAATGCGTCCCTTTTTCTCCTTCCCTCCTCCATCTCCCTGAAATATTGACTGAGTCTACTACACCCATTCATCTGTGGTGTTGAGAGGGCCCACGTTGTCTTTGTGTGGGTTTGGCAGGCAGTGTGCCGGAGGGCGGGTGGTGGTGGTGGTGGTGGTGGTGGTGGCTGGGGGTAGTGTGGATGGTGCACACAATCATATCGAGAATCAAAGCGAGGAACAATTGCAGTGGCTTGTGCGTAGGTGAACGGCAGCCATGGAGAAGCTCATAGTGGGCTTAGTACACCAGCTGTGGCACAGGGCAGAAGATGTAACGGCCGAGGAGGAGGAGGAGGAGGACACAGAGGAGGGCATCTGGTACCACCAACACTTCCCCCATGCCAGCTATTATAGGCCACGTTGCCCAGATCAGTCCCCTTCACATTGCCAGGTTCAGAATTGGCTTGGCCCTCGTTCGCTTCGGAGGGGTGGACAGACATACGGGCAGAGTGACTGGCTAGCTGCTTCGCCCCGTGGATGTCTTCCCAGTGCAAGCTCTTGACCGTGGGGCAGAAAGGGAGGTCGAGACCCACGGGCGATCGCACCCTTCCACCTCCTCCTCCTCTCTCCATCCATCCTTCCGCCCTATGTACTATACACCGTCGCCCACGTCCCTGTTGATTCCCTGCCATCACCATGATAGCAGTCATTTGCCTCACGCAGAGCTTGAAACCTGTCATTTTCAGGAAGCGCAAGTCGGCCCATGTTGAGGGCGCCTTGACAATGATTCCTCCCGATGCATATATTTTTTTTAATGCTATACACCAGTGGTTCTCCATCTTTTTCCACGTCAAGGAGCCCTAAACTGAGACAAACTAGACCACAAATTTGGATCAGATTTTGCTTTTAGATGTCTTACTGTGGATGAAACAGTCAAAACAGTCCTACATTCTGTCATTGTGTTATTAATGGATATAGTAAAAATAAATTACCCCCCCCCGCCCCCTTTTGCGGGGGACACCCCCTCAAGGACCCCACTTTGAGAACCACTGCGATGCGATAGCCAATCAGGACTCGGAACCCTTTAAGTTTCCATACTCACACGCATACATAGCCAGATATGAAGTATTTGAAACATAGTTTGTAATTGATGTACCACGCAGCTCCTCGGAGACATCAGACGCTGCTTCTCATCCACGCATCTTATCTCGTTTTCTATCAACTTATTTCATTGTTTTGTTTTTCTTTTCCCCCCTCGTTTTCCTGTTTGTTTCTCTCTCTCTCTCTCCCGCCTGGAGCGATTAATCAAAGCCTGTGCGTTTGTTGCTCTTACTTCTGACTCCTCCGCGTCGGCTCCTTTATTTATTCACCTTCTGCCGGGGGCTTCCATGCATCCCGTATGTTGCGAGGGCATTTTAATTTCCTGTAATTTCCCAGCGTCGACGACGTGTACGCGCGGGACTGAAGTGTGGCGAGCGGCAGGAGAACACAGATGCGGCTTCGATAGAGTGACAAATGAAGAATGAGTGCGATATTGACGGCCGACGTTGCCGCGCGTTTTCCACGTTGCATATCCCCCCCCCCCCCCCATCAAGTGTCAAGTGCCTTACATACAGCATGTAGAGGACACACCCGCTGAAGCCGCGCTGAAGAGTCAGAGTGCTGAGGCATTATCTGTTTTTCATTTCGCGGTATGAGTAGCAGCCTTATAGTGGATAATATGAGCTTGAGCTGAGCTATGATGATAGGAAATGGAAAGAAGAGGGGCTGCGCGTAGGATTTGAAGTGGGCTTTGATTCAGGGTCTGCACAGAGCCGCCTCAAGCATCTCATTTCCTCAACATCATCTTTGTCTGTTAGCCAACCCTCACACCTCTACTCTCCATAGAGACCCTGCGGCGCGCGTCATCATTCAGAAACCACGCCCCCAAAACGGGGGGAAACGCAAACTCCCGTCCAATCCTGGCGTTCTCCTATGTCGCGTGCATGGTCGGGCGTGGCACAAAAAGATCGCATATACGGAAGATGAACACTCCAACTTCATTGACGGCAACATCCACATTTTTCTTCTCGCCAATTCTCAATGGCTTCCTTGTTTTCCTCGGGAGTACAAAAAAACTTTAACTGGCGATTTTTTTTTACATTTGTTGTCTGCACAGCCCCACCACACAACAGCTTTTAGCTACAGTATGTTTAATTCAAGGGCAATGACGCTGGTGTGTGTTGAAATGAACGGAGCTTTTTCCCCGTGATGGGCGTGGCCTATTTCATGCAGTGTCTCTATTATCACACACCCTTACTTTACCTTCACCTTCTCTCACATGCACAAACACTAGTCTCCATTATATTATGCAGTGGAAACACATACGTACTCATTTCATGTCACACTTAATATGTTATAGGTAGTATGGGCGGTGGAGCAGTGGTTAGCACTGTCGCCTAACAGCAAGAACGTGGTGGATTCAAACCCCCGTCCATCCCAGGTCCTTGTGGAGATTGCATGTTATCCCTGTGTTGGCGTGGGCTTCCTCCCACCATCAAAGATGGACAGGCTCACCTGGTAGAGCATGTACCACAAAGGCTTGGTCCTTCGCCGACCTGTGGTCCTTTGGAGAGATGGGAAGTAACTAAGCACAAATACTTTGTTACTGTACTTAAGTAGGATTTTCAGGTATCTGTACTATCCTGAGTATTTATTTTTCTGGCAACTTTTTACTTTTACTCCCTACATTTGAACAGAAATAGTCTAAATTAGAGTCTAGAGTCTAAATAAGGTGTGGCCAATGACTCGAGCAATTGCGATGTCATCAGTCGTGTAACTCGAGCATAGTGATGTCATCAGTGAGTGATGTCATCAGTGAGTGAATCATCAGTGATGTCACTCGAGCAATTGTGATGTCATCAGTGATGTCACTCGAGCAAGTGTGATGTCATCAGTGAGTGATGTCATCAGTCATTTATTGTGATGTCATGATGTCAAACCCACATTAATTCCCTTCATAATGCCTTCTGTTTGAGACACAGCATATAAGTCAGTGTGGTACAGTGACGCATCTGAAGGAATGGCTGTTCAAGCAGGGCATGGTGACAGTTTGCTCCACAAAACCTGGCCACTCTACAAAGCTGCCGCGGCAGGAGACCTGGACACACTAAGGAGCCTGCTGCAGGAAGACCACTTCAGAAGGCTGATCAATGAGCGTTGTCTTTATTTGGGGGGTTGTTGCCCGACCCCTCTGGGGTACGCAGCCTGGAGGGGTCATGCTGCCTGTGTGGACTACCTGATCACACAGGGAGCACAGGTAGACCTAGCTGATGTGGATGCCCATGACGAAACACCTCTCTACTGTGCTGTGGTCAACGGTCACCTGGACTGTGTCCGGTCCCTCCTGGAAGCCGGGGCCGACCCCAACAGAAACATGGGTGCCTCATGGATCACCGCGGTCTACTTGGCTGCCCAGGGTGGAAGGCTGGAGATACTGCAGGAACTCATCAGGTGTCGTGCTGCTGTTCCTGCTGTTGACATAGACACTGATAACCCCTGGGGGTCTCCTCTCTCCATCAGTGCTGTACTCAAACACCTGGACTGCTTCCACCTGCTGCTCCAGGCTGCTGGCGTTCTGACCCGTGACGTGGCTTCTCACCTGCTGGGTAAGGTGCTGTGGTACCGGTGCGGTGCGGCCTTCGTTCAGCTGCTGCTGGACCACGGCGCTGACCCGGCCCTGGTGACCACAGAGCAGGCACAGCTGGAGGAGAGGGCGGATCCTGAGGCTCTCAGGGTCTTTCTGGAGGCCAAGAGATGTCCTCGCAGTCTGGCCCATGTGTGTCGGATCCGGATCCGCCAAGTGCTGGGCACACATCGCCTGAACCAAGTCCACTCCCTACCACTAACACAAGTGATGAAGGACTTTGTGCTCCACCAAAACTGACTTGAAGCATACAGACACTAAGACAAATTCCTCGTATGTAACTTGCATACTGTGGCAATAAAAGTGATTCTGATTCTGATTCTGATAAGTTACTTTACAATATTACTTTCTGTGTAGAGTAACTCGTTACTTATTACACTACTTTTGCATTACTTTCCCCAAATTAACAGCATAGTAGCAGAATGACATCGCCGCCACTGAACCATCCCCGAAAACCTTCGGTCACGACGGCCGAATCATTGCCGATCTTTCGGAAAAGATTAAAGACTCACCTTTTCAGGCTTCATCTGGGCCCTTCTTGAACTAACTTCTTTCTCTCTCTCTCTCAAAAAAAAAACCTTACCACTATTCCTTCAGAAGTTGTAGTTGTCATAGACTGTGTTGCATAGTTGATTGCTCTATTGCTGACAAAAATGTGTTATTGTAAGTCGCTTTGGATAAAAGCGTCTGCCAAATGACGTAATGTAATCTTGTAATGTATCTTCTTTATTCAAATGTGATTTGATAATAAATAAATAAATAAAGTAACTCAATTTGTAACGTGTTACTTGACAAAGTAACTGGTATAATATTACTGAAATCCCATTGGTAATAAGTTATATTACCGAGTTACTGCTAAAAGTAATATATTACATGTAATATGTTACTTTTTGTAATGAGTTACCCCCCAACACTGATACCACCTGACTGTTTTCTCCTCACCCACACCCTCATCCATAATTCAGCCACAGTGGACGACACTTTCCTATCAACGAGACTGGTAATGAAGCGCGCCGCGTCAATCACTATACATATATATATATATATATATATATATATATATATATATATATATATATATATATATATATATACATATATAAATCACTATACCCACGACGGCACGTCGCCTCTATATGTCTGTCAAAATCCACACGCTCACAATCTTTCATGGTCCATCATATTTGTGAAACCTTCTTCCTGCCAGCACGGCAGGGTATACAGGGAGGAGGAATGGAGACGTTCCAGCTTGCCTGGAGGGAATGTTTGCTGGTTCTATCACCTCTGTTGACAAAGATATGTGCAGCTCCTCCCCGCCGGGCAAGGTCACCTGCGCCATTTGCATTTCATGGAATTGTTTCCTGAGGAGAAGGTTCCTCTGATTAGTATTTATGTGCATGTACATGTCATACTTTTGGATTTGACACGGCCTGAATATTCTGCAGCATTAACCTTAGAAGAGACAATAAATTCCTTTTGCATTGCACGTGAGGGCGGATATAGAATTGAGTATACCGTGAACTTGATTGCCTTGGAGTGATTGCATATAGATTGATTGATTGATTGATGCCTTTATTTCAGACTCGTAGTCCATAGAAACGTACAAAAATTACAATACCATACAATAGTACAATAATTACAAGTATAAAATAGATAAGATAGATAAGAGACTCTGATATTACAGTAAGAACCAGCAGAACTCTTTGAGGTAACGTCATATACTTAAGCAATATAGCACAAGAGCAAGTGTGTTGTGGTGAATATATCCCGCTGATAAGCTGTTATCCCACGAGGCCTGCGGCCTCGTGGGATAACAGCTTACGTCTTATTTACGTCTTATTTAGAAATGCGGGGTTAAGAGTGAGGGCGCGCGAGAGAGGGGTTAAGACATTAGCCCGCGTCTATTCTTGTACAAAACATAATTTTATGCGAAGTATTAGTACAGTTATAAGCGAAGATCGATTCACAAGGATCTGAAAACTGTCTCCGCCATTTTGTTTTTGAGGTAACCAAAGCCTAAGAGAGTTGCGCCATCATGCGTCTGGCTGCAAGCGAGTAGCTTTTTGTTTTGACACTACTGTAAGGCGGGACCTCTAGCAAGAAGATAGATGTGCGGGTGATTTGATTGGATCGTTCTGGAGACTGAAGTTGACATTGGCCAATCCTGGCGCTTGCTGAGAAGCTGAGAGCTTTCTGGAAAGCCCAACACGGAGCTCGAGCGCAGGGCTGCCTTTTAGTAAGAGAGTTGCCATGGCAACCAATAACCCATGGCCATGGGTTATTGAACTCGGTTACTGGAATTATACAATGGCTGTGAACCAATCAGATTGCTTGATTTGAGAGAGCCGTTTTATTTAACAAATTTACCACGAGAGGAAGGGGGTTGTGGCCACATTTACCACTGGTACAGGGTTGTGGCACGAGGCGAAGCCGAGTGCTATAAACCCTGTACCAGTGGTAAATGTGGCCACAATCCCCGACCTCGAGTGGTAAATTTGTTTTCTACAACAGTTACCAAATAATATAAAAAATACACAATTGTAACATCCAATTCATTTATTTACAATCATTACTGGTTTCAGAATACATTTATCCTTCCGCCACAGAATATAGTTCCATACACAAGATCAATGATTGCACTAAACATTTAGTTGCCTTTGAGCCAAAAAACAACTAACCTATTCCTTAACGGGATTCACAGTTATTGATACATTGCCTGTAAAAGTACAGTTATTTAAACAGTTATCTAAAGCAGCCCGTTTTGGTGGTGGTGTGTTGATATCTGGTGACGGCAGAGGGCGTTTGTTTGTTTGACAGTCCCAGGTTCGGGGTCCGGGCGCTAGTCCGACCTCCCGCTAGTCCGAACTCGTGACAACTCAAGCTCAGCCAGTTCTCTCTCCCCAATTTCACCATGTCGTTCTTTGTTCACTTCACCTTCATCTTCATCTAACCACTGCTCAAAACTCAATCCACCCAGTAAATCAAACGTTACTACGAAATCGGACATTTCCTTGTTAGAGATCGGCCATTTCCTTGTTAGAGATTTACAGACTGACAGGCTAACAGTGGGCGGAGTCAGCACAGGGAGCGGAGTCAGCATCAGGGAGCGGAGTGATACTGCGGTTGGAGCCGAACTGTAGATTGTTGGCCTATTTACCACTGTTGCTAGCCAATCAGAATCCAGTATTCACTCATGCTGTTGTAGAAAATAACGTTTATTATTATTATTATTATTATTATTATTATTATTATTATTATTATTATTATTATTATTTTGACATTTCCAAGCATGCATTGTTAACACTGCATGGTTCACATGTGTGTGTGTGTGTGTGTGTGCGTGCGTGTGTTTGATTTTGTGGACCGACATTTTTTTTGCATTGCATTTGATTGTGTTTCTATATGTCTAGCTATGCATCTGTGAATGTATGGGTCGTATGAGTGACTGCATAATGAGTTAATGTGCTGTCGAGCCCTTTTGCTTACTTGACAACATGACATGAAGAGAAATGTGTGTGGGGGGGGGGGGGACGGAACGATGTCACACTGTGATGATGACATGCTGCCTCTGAATTATGTCCATTGTTCCCGTCAGTGTCACATGATATAAATGGAAATATGTCACCTGACCGCCCAGCATAAGAGAGAGAAGCACGGGACACACAGAAACAAACACAATTGATGTCACCTGTAAGGTTGTTCACAGTCTATATTTCTTCAGGATGAGGCATCGAGGCACTTTGAAGCGCAACATAATTCTGCACGGTTGCACAGCCTTAAAAAGAATAACACATTATACTAGACCCTAAACAGCGCATACATCATAGGTTTTGCTCAAAGCAAAGACACAGATCCGATCCCTGGCCTGTGAGATGCATTATGGGCCGAGTGCCGTGGACCTCCAACGTCGACTGAAATACATTTTCCCATTTGATGGGTTATCCCTGCAAATCCTCCCCCTGATTCCTCCAACCTAACTGTACACCAGTATCCATTTCATTCCCTTGGCTAGAGAGACACCTTCTCAATCCCAACACGAGCTCACTCTCTCAATGTTCCTCGCATCGCCAGAGAGAGAGAGAGAGAGCCCATGGCGACCTTTGACCCGGTCATTGTGCCAGAACGAATGGATTCCCCCTGGCTACAATTCGATCTGCACGGCGCCGCCCTGCTGGCTGGGTCGGACACACTTAGCGATAGCGGCATACCCTGCTAATGGGGTAGACTGGTGGGAGGGGAGGGATGCCAGAGATGGAGTGGATGGACTGGAGTTGATTCATTTGACATGGGAGCATTCTGAATGCTACAAACCTCCCTACACCTTCAAGGGCAGAGTAAGCTCGTCTCTGTAGGTGGGCCTGTGTAGGTGCAATGGAGAACCTGATTGGTTGAGTGGTTTTTAGTAGGGCCCCTAGCAAGGCGTCATCTGTGTAGTAATAGTAATAGTGCACACAAACTGTATAGGCTATATAGCAGGGGTTTTCCAACCAGGGGAACTCCAAGCCGTTTCAGGGGAGGCTCAGTGAATGGAAGTGAAAAGAATATTAGTTATTACATTAATAGCAAAAGGAAATCACATAGAATAGCCTAAATGTGTGCATTTGGTTAACGATGTACAGTAGTTTTGTGGAATTTTACTGTTTTATTATCCCACTTTTATCCCAGAGTCCAAAACTAAATATGCCTTCAGACACACCTTTTTTCTCTATTTGGTGTATTTGGTGTAGTCTGAAGGGGGACTGCCCCCTAGTCCGACACCTCACGAGACCGACACCTCATGGTTTTGGGTTAGGGTCTGGGGGAGGTTAGGTTTAGGCGTGGGGGTGGGAGAGGTTAGGTTTTGGGTTAGGGTCTGGGGGAGGTTAGGTTTAGGGTTAGTGAAAAACGGGGAATATAGAACCCGGGGAACATAGACATGATCCCCTGTCCAATGCCTCTTTTTTCGGACTCGTGAGGTGTCGGACTAGTGCCATGGCACCGTCTGAAGTATGTCAAACAGCAATATCAGGCTATCTTGGCTCAATTGTTGAGTGTCTATGGGATCAAATAACATAATCATGATCCCATAAGCATCCAGGAATAGAGCGAGGTGGGGTGCCTTTTTACAAGTTTGGCTGGGGGGAGGCCCACAGTCTCAGACTTTGAAAACCCAGCTGGGCTATTATAGAGATCTCTCCTTTCCCTTGGTATCTTTTTACTCAATTGATGGATCTGATTCCAAGTTTGAAAAGTCCTGGATATCACTGCTGTTGTGTCTCAGTTTTGGTTAATTTTATTCACTTTACAGCGAGCTAAAAAAAAAAAATCCAAATCAAAACACACTGTAAAATTGCTAATATCAGCCATAATCCACATTAGACAGGGCTGTTGAATTGTGAGATGTAAAATCTGTTCATAGATAATAATAACTAGTAAGAACAGAGGAGATATCTCTGTCAGATGTTGTCAGGAGTTGTTAATGATGGAGCGAACAGCAGATAATGATTGCGCGGAGATAAAATGACACTCAGCTGGTTATAAAACTTTTATTTTTTCTGGTGCAGACATGATTTATAGAACACATTTTTTCTCAAGTGCTGTACGCTGTGATGAAATGTGTTCCCCCCCTGTCCCCCCCGACCCCCCCCCCCCCCAACACAAACACAGAATATTGGGATTACTACAGTATGCATTTACCAAGCAAACCATCTCTTGTGATGGAGCAACTAATTTAAGACAATTTTTTTAACGATCCACTTATGTATTATGTATTATGGGTTAATCATGGCAGGTCACTGTCTAGAATCAATATGACAAGTTACATCCTTTGTAGGCTGTCGAGCGACTTTTTCATCTTGTCTTTTTGCTGTGCTTTCTGTTTGCCAAAGGGCGAGACAAGCATCGTTAATTCCAATCTATAATCCCCGGCGCCACAGACAGTCCAAAAAATACATCTTAAAAGAAAAAAACCACACATCTTTTAGCTTATCATCTTTTGAGTGTCTGAGAATTGAGAAGCGTCTGGCTGAGCCGCAGGTTCACACACCCGGCGATGTAACAACGTCTGACGCTGATGGTGGCGCATCAGTCCCCCCCCCCCCCCCCCTTTCCGCTCGCGCTAATCAGCCCCTCTGCCACACACTTCCTGAAACATCAGCTGTGAGCCGTACCCCAGAGTGAAGGCTGCTGGGTAAAGCCGTGTTCCTTTATAAGGCGAAATAATAATTGGGTATAGGAGAACAACAATGTCAACATAAACAGCTGGCTTCTGCATCTTGGGGGTTGCAGACAAATGTGTAAAGACGACATTTTGGCTTGAAGTTTACTTTGACTCAGTCGACTCCAAATGACCGCCACCACGCAAGGGTGAGGGGTCCTGACGTGCTGAGGCGTAAACTAACAATTAGAGCAATGGAAGCAATCAACGTATTGTCCAGTGAACTACAAAACGGTGCGGTCACACTGCAGCTAAAAGATCGCTCCATTTGTATCTGGAGGATTTGGAGAGTAATGCATGTTTGATGGCCACCAGGTCACGTGAGGACATTAGCGGGTGGCCGGAAAAGTGCATACCGTAATTCCCCTAAAGTGCTGTGTCTGGCAAAAAAGCATACAAACGCTCACACACAGACTCATAAAGGTGCTCCTCCCAATAAGCACCTACTGCAAAAACATTTACATCATTTTAATTTAATTTAATTCATCGTCTCCGACCGTTTACTGTCCGTGGCGTTAAGTGCTTGAAGCCTAAGTAGAAATTTAGTTCAAATTCAGTTGATCGTCTATTTGCAGGTAGGCTCATTGAAAATAGACAAACTGGAAATCGTGTGTTTGAAGAGGGAAGATGAAAAGAGGCAAGATTACATTACTGAAAAGAACCTGAAAACACACCTTTTCAGGCTCCACCCGGGCCTGTCTTGAACTAATTAGCTTTCTCCGTCTCCGTTCGCGCGCGCGCGGGGGGGGGGGGGGGGGTACAACTAATGTTACTGATTCCTTCTCAAACTACTTTCAAGTGCTACTCTATTCCTTCAGAAAGTCTTAGCTGTCATTGACAAAAAAAAACTTTACCACTCTATTCCTTCAGAAGATGTGTTATTGTAAGTGGCTTTGGATAAAAGCGTCTGCTAAATGACGTAATGTCATGTCAAGGAGCAAGATGAAGGATTGATAGCATGTCCCAAAAGGCAGAACCTGCATACAAAAAAGCAAAATAGTAAACACGTTGTAAACCGGTGATGTAGTTCCACCATTGAGTCAGTCCCATTCATTCTCAATGCTGCTGCCCCCTAGCGGCACAAAGTCAACATTACAGTATGACTAACAAACGGACGGAGGCCGATCCATTAGTTCCCCCTAGGGGGGGGGGGACAACAATAAGACAGCTGCCCCCTAGAGGCAGCATCAACCCAGTTAAGAAGCAAGTAAGAGAAAATGGAGCATACCAGTTGGTTTGCAAAAGTTCCAGTATTTCTCCAGGGAAAGGTTTGTACCTGTTTATTGCTCACTACCTGTTTGGTATTAATCTGAATTCTGCATTACGGTTTCCATAAAAAAAAATCATAATATTGAGATACACATGAAGACGAGCACCGGTATATATATATATATATATATATATATAAACTTTTCCCATCAGCTTGTGCATGTGGTCTAGTCTACCATCTTCCCCCAACCATAGCAGGACAAGCAGCTCCTTGGCTGAGTTCCTTGGATTACGCCCAATCTCTAAGACATGCAAGCACATTGTGGAGTGATAGATGTGCTCTGTGGAGGGCATTACCCTCTGCAGGACCCTCTGGCCCAGATGTTGCTTTTGTGTTTGTGATCCCCTGGGTGCTCCTTGGTATGGATCTACTGCCTTGCTGGGTTCCTTGTTGCACTAGCTGGATGAATGTGGACGTTGGCGTTTCTCCAGCCTTTATTCATTGTATAGTAAATGATAGGGAGGGGAGGGAGACTCACCCCCCGCCCCCCCCCCCCCCCCCTCAGTCACCATCAACGGCACAGAGTTGGGCAGGGTGGACAGCTTCAAGTACCTGGGGGGGGGGGGGGGGGTGTCAACATCCACCAGGACCTGACGTGGGCCAACCACACTGTAATGGAGGGCTAAGGTTCCGGAAGGGAACTCAGGGCCGTTTCTCAATAAGGGTTCTTGTGTGTTCTTGTGTCCCTGTGAAACGTCATCAATCGCAGCCCCAAGTACTGTTCCAATGCAAAGTTCACATTTCGCCCAGAACGCTTAAAATTCCCGGATGTGTTCTTGACATGCCCACTTCACCGAGGATGATGGATCATGGACCACCACCGCAAGGCACTGAGGAGGGTGAGGGCGTGCGTCCCACCAGCATGTGACAGGATGTATGTAAGCTGCCCAAACGGCATAGCCCTCCCTACACAGCGGTGCCTCAGGAAGTCCCGGAAGATCATCAAGGACTTGACCCACCCACACAACAGCCTGTTCTCCGTGCTGACCTCAGGGAGGAGATACAGGACCCCCGAAACACACACACACACACGCACACACACACACACACACACACACACACACACACACACACACACACACACACACACACACACACACAATACCTTGGCTGAACGCAAAACATCTGTGGTATTCCATTCTATTCACCTTATTATTTGCCCACACATGGACGCTTCCGCATTACGTCATTTCGTAATAGTATTTCCGTTTTGACTTGCCAAAAACCCTGCAGGCAACATGGCCGCCCACACTCCCCTCCTAAACTGGCAGAATTACTCCCCCATAAACTAACATATCTTGGCCAATAAGTATGTAACATACAAAATAAAACAACCCGTAATATCTTAATTTTAATGCAGAGGACATGTAACTGTTTAGTTAAACTTGCATTCCAGGAATATTGTGCTCTAAAGACGACGTTAGTGGAGTCGAGACTGTTTCGTCATGAAACCCACTATAGGTTGCGCCAGGCGTAACCTATGTGGGATTCGAAATAACGCATCCGAGATAGAAACGTTATGAATATAGCCACGTTATAAACAACAAACTAACGCTGGTGATCCGTATGGAAACAGTGTTACTCGAAATCGTTAAAAGTTCTATTAATTTGGTCATTCAGTAGCATTTTACTGCCCTATAACATAACTAACTAGCGGCTAATATTAGCCTCAGTAGGCAACTAGCGCTGAACCGGAAGAACAAATACGTTTGCGCTGAACTAAGAGAGAAAAAGTGGGCGTGGTGAATAAGGTGAATACCCCCCCCCCCCACACACACACACACACACACACACACACACACACACCACACCATCATCACCACCACTGTTTGCCTTGTTTACCGTTTGCCTTATTTATATACAAATGTATTACTGTTGTGACTATGTACCTACTTGCAGTATGTGTTGTAATGGAGCCCCCTAGCATAAGAATGTCACACGTGTGTACTTCAACAACGCAGTGACAAACATATTGTGTATCTTGTATCTCATGCTGCAGTGAACATTCAGCCTCTCTGGCAGATAGTTCAAACCACCGAATGAAACGGTCTTTGCGGCACAGCTTTAGCCCCGCCCCCGCAGCAAGCATGGCTACGGAAACAAAATGGAGCCGTCTCACTTGATTGTAAACCAATTTCCCATCACATTGTATGATTAGTATTAGGCTACTATAACCAGGACGTGTGGTTAGTTTGTATAGTATAAACCATGCAGTGGCGTCGCTATCTCTCTATTTGGTATTTTTAGGGGCTGTTCACCAGAGATGGGAAGTAATTAAGTACACAATACTTTGTTACTGTGCTTAAGTAGGATTTTCAGGATTCATCAGTGATGTCAGTCGAGCAATTGTGATGTCATCAGTGAGTGATATCTTCAGTGATGTCACTCGAACATTGTGACGTCATCAATGAGTGCTGTATGAGACACAGCATATAAGTCAGTGTGGTGCAGTGACACATCTGAAGGAATGGCTGTTCAAGCAGAGCATGAGGACACGCAGCTCCATGATGCCATCTGTACAGGAGACCTGGACACACTGAGTAGCCTGCTGCAGAGAGACCACTTCAGAAGGCAGATCAATGAGCAGTGTTTTGATGGGTGGTGTTGGTGGACCCCTCTGGGGCGCGCAGCCTCGCGGGGTCATGCTGCCTGTGTGCATTACCTGATCACACAGGGAGCACAGGTAGACCTAGCTAATAAGAATAACTTAATGACACCTCTCTACTGGGCCGCGCTCTACGGTCACCTGGACTGTGTCCAGATCCTCCTGGAAGCCGGGGCCGACCCTAACAGAATCATATATGGCTCACACACCCCTCTCTACATCAGTGCTGAATGCAACAACCTGGACTGCTTCCACCTGCTGCTCCAGGCTGCTGGCGTTCTGACCCGTGACGTGGCTTCTCACATGCTGGAGGAGGTGCTGTGGTACCGGTCTGATGCGACCTTCATCCAGCTGCTGCTGGACCGTGGTGCTGACCCGGCCCTGGTGACCACAGAGCAGGCACAGCTGGAGGAGAGGGCGGATCCTGAGGCTCTCAGGGTCTTTCTGGAGGCCAAGAGATGTCCTCGCAGTGTGGCCCACGTGTGTCGGATTCGGATCCGTCAAGCGCTGGGCACACATCGCCTGAATCAAGTCCACTCCCTACCACTAACACAAGTGATGAAGGACTTCGTGCTCCACCAAAACTGACTTGAAGCTTGAAGGGAGTCAGTTCAGTCAGGACCACTTTAGTCAAAAACACAAGACCACTTAGATCAATTTAAAGCTTTTATTTGCATGAGTTATATTTGGCGGTGTGGCTCCGTTCTGGAGAGCGGTGGCAGCAGATTCTGGACGTCCCTTTGCCCTTCCAAGAGCAACATGGAATAGCCTTAAGGCAAGAAGAGCAACAAAAGACCCCCATGCAGGTACAGAACAGAGCAGCAACAATGACAACAGAAATGACATTGTTTAAGTCAGACACAGCATGAAAGGAGGAACTGGGGAGGAGGTATGGAATATATGGTAAGAACGCGCTAGTGAGTGCTCCTCTATCAAGGGCCCACCCCTGGCGGTTAAGCGCTCTTGGCGGCTAGGGTTTTTGGGCGAAGCGCTATGAAATCTGAAAAAAGCTGAACATTTGGAGGAAAATGCACGCTGCTCATTAATATCACTCCTCCTATCTTCTCCTGACAAAGGGATCTTCAAACTTCAAACTCCGCTGCTGACAGAAATAATCTGTCTTTCTTGTTCACAGTGCGAACACAATCAACAATAACAAACAGACGAAACTAGCTGGCTTACGGTCTGTGTGATCGTTGCGTCCTGAACTGTAGTGCGCGCGACGGCAGGGAACAACAAAACAAAACATCAAAATAAAGCGCTCTGTGCGCATTGGAACGACTCTCAACATGATTTCTGAAGCGGCAAAGGACCCCAGGTCGGATTCGAACCCTGGTCGGCCGCGCTACCAGGTGAGCTACCAGGGGAGCTGGAAGGTGGGTGCTGAGTGTGCTGCAGCACCCCCTGGTGGCAAGAGATGGGATTTTCGAAATTGTTGGATTTGGCTGTCTTGTGTTTATAACAGCAACAAAATGCATTAAAAAACAGTTTGTGCTTCCCAGCTCTAATCTTATTTCATACGCTCTCTCTTCAAAAGTGTTTGATTTTCATCATAATCTGGTTTTCCATAATAATAATAATAAGTTCAGTGTTTATGCCTGTGTTGCTGTCTGTTGTAGTGTAAAACGACTAAAGGGAGAGCAGGTGGTTACATGAAAGTGAGTGAGAAAAGGAGAAGATACTGAATAATGACATAACAGTATAATCCTAATGTTAATTTAAATATTCCTCTAAATATGGCTAAAAGTCCAAAAAACATCAAATTTCCTTCGGCGCTGCCCTTAGCACCAAGAGTCCCTTCCTTACAGCACCCCCTACCTAAAACTACTTCCAGCGCCACTGAGGACGTATGGTCATTCTCTCTTTAATGTCTCCAGTGAATGAAGCCTTCAATGACGTGTCCCCATTGACAGTGTTATGACAAAAGTGCTTTGGAGAAAAGCTTGTGTGGAGCCAATTGGAGAGTGGATTTGTTGTGGTGTTGCATGTTAATTACAACCTAGACTTAATAGAACTTATAGAAGTCAGTGTTTGTCTGGCAATTATTGAGGTGCACGTATACATGAGACCCAGCACTAATTGTTTGGAATGCCTAATGAGCTGAGCATGGCATCAGAGATCTCCTTAAACAAAAGGCGGGCCCACAAAAGAATTGTGCTCCTACAATAATTAATTCGTGTTCAGCGCGTAATGTTTTTTGTTTGTTGTGAATACGCTATCGGAGATTGTGACAAAACAACGGCATGTCGGCAGACTGTTGGATTTTGATTTGCGATAGTTTTGCGGTGTAATAAATAAAGCTTACAGTATCGCGTTTGTGTCACATGGGAAGAAGCGTAAGGAAGTGGTGAGGTCTCGTTGCTACAACTTGGAACTAAGTGTTTCCGTTGTTGGAAACGACTCAACCTCGCGGCGAGAGAAGAGAAGACGGCTTCTCAGCTTTAGCTGTCATCACTCTGACAGATCAGACCCATCACTTGATCTGAACTCAAACTAAATAGAGAGGCAAAGTGGAACGTCACTTCCTGCTTCAGCACTGTACCAGAGATTTTCATCCGCATAGACATTTTGTAAAATGCTTATAAATATAGTTTCACTTGTTCAAACCAAACGGTACAGATATATTTTGAAACAAGAGAGATCGCCTAAAATTTCACTGGGACCAAAATGTTAAAAAAAAATGTGGGTTTAAAGAAAATATTTTTTCTATGTTTTTTTTTGTTTTGGTCTGAGTGAAATGTTCTACGGTCTCTCTGGATTCTAAATATAGCTGAACCTGAGAAAAAGGACAATACAAATTTCCTTTGGTTTAAAGGGCCCGTTTGTATTATTATTATTATCATTATCATTATCATTATTATTATTATTCATCTACGTGCCGTTGTTATTCATGCAAACTAAAGTTGTAACTGAATTAATTTGTGTGGTGTCTACGGTTATTGCCCTCACAACACTACTGTACCTACTGAACCTACTGTAGGGCAACGTGTACTTGCCCAGGAGTTGGTTACATAGGCAGTAAGCAAATTCATTAAAGCCTTTTGAATGTGCCGTGAATTAATTCTATATATTTTAATTAATTGATTAATTAATTAATTATTTTTTTATAATTTTCACAGTAGACATTTCCAAAGGGTAACAACCACAGAATGGTAATCATCAGGATGTGCTGCCATTGACAATGTGGCCATAGTACTGTAACACTGGCAATGAGGCAGGGATGAACTGATAGTCGCTGTCAAAATGAATTAAATGAAATTAAAACGATTTGTTTCTGCTTACTGAGTTGCAAATTTGACATTTCCTACAAATAGAGCAGTCATCATCAGATCTAAATAAACTAGAGCTGATAAAGCATTTTATTCTCTCCGAGATAAATGTGAGAAATCTATGCATAAGCAGTATGCAAGACAAATGATGCGATATATAGCTTTTCAAAAGCCTTTCATTATAGACACCGAAGGTGAAACTTCTACGGTTTTGCCAACATTTCCAAAACCAGGTCCAAGGTGTTTCAAAGTAAACTTTTTTTTAAGCCCTGGCAGTGTGGAGTATGACAGTTATATAAGAAACCAAAATTAAGCTGGAAATTATCCCATGTATTGGGTGAACGCCAGTCAATCACATTGCCAACACTGGCAAACACAGATAGACAAACACATCCATGCCAAGTATGAATTACTTACACAATTAGAAATGTCATGTTTTAATTAAATTGGTATAATTTCCTAGTTTTACACCATGCACTATGCACAACTTTATGCGTAAAGGTGGCAACTTCCTAATTTGATCGTACTTAATTTCATACAGTATATCAGCTTCTTGTGCGGTGTGTCCTCCTGACATCAGTCTACTTGCACTGTACCAGTTAGGAAAAAGAGGCAGAACAAATAAAGGAATCTGATGTCCTCACTCCAAGAAACAACAATTGGGCAAATAAGTGCCTTTAACTCCGCGGACAACAACAGCTACATGACATAACAACCAGATAGGGATTCTCTTGATATTAGATATTCATTGGTTAATCATTCAAAAATGCATTGGTGAACATACTGTATTTGTAATTAGTGGAAGAAGAACGATTACAGTAACAAATTCTACAACCACTACTGTTGTTTCAATATTTGAGAATACTACTGTACTAAGCCACTCCTTAACATGCAGTGGAATCCGTATTATAACCAGCTCCTAGCCGGTTGGCCTGCATGTTAAACAACAATTAGCCGGCCTACGCGCACTCCCGCGAGTCCGTATCATATTCATCTCGGTCCCCGGTATAGGATCCGCATTAGCGCAAAAGCGGCTGCTGTTTAACTCTGGCAGCTCATGATCCAGATCATCTAGCTGTTATGTGAGTGGGCGCGTGGTGGCACTTTACAAACCATTAATGTCCCATCATTATTTTCATGAATGGACGTAGCGTTAGTTACGTGGCTGGATTATTTGGAAGAGAGCCAATATAGGTGAGTAAACAACTAAAAGTTGAATCCCTTATCTGCCAGTTTAAAAATGCAACAAGAGAGATGATAGCCTACTAGAGTTGCGCGATCTTGACCTCAGTCAGATCGTCAATCGCCACCCTTTGACATCGCCAATACATGATGTCATCGCGCAAGCACATGGCTATATTATATGGATGTTAACATCCATATTAATTAGCTTCAGCTGCGCTCTTGCTGTAGGCTACTTTGCTAACTTAGCATCGATGCTAGCGGGACTTACCCAGCTATCGTCATTGCCTGCTTTTACTGCTGCTTGCTGGTAATAATCCCATCATTCCCATGTCAGAAAAAGTCTCCAGATTTGTCGCTAACGTTAGTCTCTTCTGAGAAGTTTTCTCGAGTTGGATACAGCCAAGTCTATTGTGTGAGGCAGCCATTTGAGGCAGGCAGTGTTGTGTGACTGTGAGCTTCCACACTGCGGAGAGGAGAGGAGCTGACTGACTGACAGCCTATATCGAGACATAGGCCTAGCCTAACTTTTGTGGGGAGAAATACATTTAAAACTAGTCAGACTTGAATGCCACTTGTAAAATAAATCACCCACAGTGATTGACGACGGTGCGACCACTATTTTGACTGCGCTCATTTTTGGCACAATGCCACCCCTCGTTATTGCCTGAATGGTTGGAATGGACCCTCTGTTAAAACGGCATGTTTATGAATGGAGTTTGGTTACAGATTCGCTAAAGCTGTTTCCAATCACATTTCTTGTTATCGATACATGCAACCGCACCCCCTTCCCCCCGCCCACTGGCCGAAAAAACGGCTCATATCCAGTTGTTTCTAAACAAAGACCCCTCATGTTTAAAAAGGTAAAACCGGAAAATATCCTGCTCTGGATAGCCAGACATGATCCAGACTTCATGTTTAAAAGCCACTCTAGATTCAAATTTCAGTAGCGTGGCTCCCATCTGAACTGCATGCATGTGTGGAAAATATCCTCTCACATATTGACATTGTACATTATTCTTTTGTGTTTTTACTTGTTTTCTTTACAGGTTATTGAAGGTGGTGGAAAAATGATCCAAAAGATATCCACAATATCTCCAACATCAAGCTAATTTGACTCCTGTCACGTACACACATACTGCTGTCACAGCTACATGGAACAATAAGCTCACGCCCCTTTATAGGGCTTGCCCAAAAACATTCTGGGAATCACCGACTCAAATAGGAGTAGACAATATGGCAGGTTAGAGGAAAGTGTGTATACAACAAAATGCTAAATTGCTAATACACTTTCAGCTCAAATTAGTGGAGGAAGCTTCATCTTTCATTACGGCGTCCGCATTGACAACTCTCGCATGGCGACTTTGTGCCAACCATGTGCACCTTGTCATGCTCAATTTGTGCAGCTTCCAAGTAGTGAGCAAGTCACCGCGCCACAGTCTCTGACATCGTTCCCCTAGGGCACACACACACACACACACACACACACACACACACACGGCAGAGACATATATTGTTTTTTGGGTGTGTGCACAGTACACAGTACCATCATATTGCACTGGCATCTTTACCCTACACAACCTCAAATGGAATAAGCTCGAATCAACAAGCAAACAAAAGCAATTGTCTCGTATCAAAATCAAGTACAAGGAAGACTTCGAGTCGAACTGAGCAAGTAGAACTAAGAACAAAAAAGAGCAATGTGCACGCTGTTAGAACGGTGAATTCTCACGAAAAGCAGAATATCAAAAATACTGTAACAAACCACCCACACAGACAGACACTTTTATACTAGTCTCCGTGGCTCATTTTACATTCACTGGAAACAAAAAAAAAACCCAGCTAAATTCTTGGGCACAGCTAATTACGATGCAAATATATAACAGTGCTGCCTGAACGTTTGCCCATAGGTTGACAAGAACAAACGCGATATGGAGATTCTCCCTCATTCTGCTTCACCTGGAAAGCCAAGGGCAAATGGAGAGGGTGCAGTGGGGCGGATCGGCCCCGACATAACCCTGGCAGAGAACTTTAGCTCTCCTACTTTCATTAATGGCCGCCAGTGTTTTTGAATGTAAATACACAACTAAGCGGACGTCGTTGTGCGTGCTGTGAAGTGGAAACGCTTGACGGAGGGAATATGCATGTTTTGTTTGTTTTGTTTTTTGGATGCTCATGCAATCACTCTGCACACGATGGCACCGTTATACACCCAACGTTACATAAGATCAGATTCAGACGCTAAAATATCGAGCACCAGCTTAAACCCAGCCCACACAGCTGTTTAGGAGCTGACCTCAAAGCCTAGCCCACATCAGCTGACTGCTTAGCTGATGCATTCAATTGGCTCAACTCAAACAGGGCACCCTGTCTTTAAATTCTGCTGCAGTCTGCCTGCTGCCTAACATGGCTGCTTCATCTGCAAGCTGTTTGCAGCCCACCTCCTCTCCAGCTCCTCCTTTCATGCTGTGTCTGACTTAAACAATGTCATTTCTGTTGTCATTGTTGCTTGCTCTGTTCTGTACCTGGGGGTCTTTTGTTGCTCTCCTTGCCTTAAGGCTATTCCATGTTGCTCATGGAGGGGGCAAGGAGCTCCCAGAATCTGCTGCTGCCGCTCTCCCTGCCTTAGGCTTTCCATGTATGCGCATGGAAGGGCAGGGAGCCTCCAGAACAGAGCCATACCGCCAAATAGAACTCATGCTAATAAAAGCTTTAAATTGTGGTAGTAAATAGTGGTCTTGTGTTTTTGACTAAAGTGGTCCAGTACAGTAAGTACACTTTTGACTGTCCTAAATAAAGCACACACACACTATGTCGTTGATCACTAGCAATGATTCAACAATTATTTCATATGCTGAGAGGCACTGGCTTTCAAACTGCACTTCCCATACTGTAACACAAATCCCCCCAACTCCTAATTAGCTAGCTTACTCATCTCGATTGTGAAAATGTGACTTATCATTTATGCCAATTACAGGCCGCCATAAGCCGTTCCACAGATCTTTTGATGTTGTTGCAATTCCTTGGTCGCTAGTAGAAATTGATAAAAATCATAGATAACTTGATGCCCCCTTTAATCACGTAACCAATTATTTTTCAATTTATGAGACTGTCAGAAGTTTCCAAAGGGCAGTTTGAGCTTGCAGGCATCAACCAACCTGGCTATTTGTAGACCGCATCTTATTCCCTTTTAAAAAGGAGCAAAGCAACTTCTTGCTCCTGTGATTGGTCAGGATTGAGCCAGGCTGACAAGGCTGAAGTCATTTTGGTCCAAATACTGACGAATTTCAAATGTCAAAAAGCAGCCTCAAAGACAGCCAAAAAAGTCGCTTAAATCTCAAAATGGAAGGGGCACGTCCGGGTAGCTTAGCAGTAGATTCCCTGCCTACCAACACGAGGGTCCCAGGTTCGCGCCCCCGTGTTACCTCCGGCTTGGTCTGGCGTCCATACAGGCAAGATTTGGCTGGTGTCTGCGGGTGGGAAGCCGGATTAGGCGTATGTGACCTGGTTGCTACACTGGCGCCTCCTCTGGTCGGTCGGGGCGCTGCATGGTCGGGGCTGAAGGGGAACTGGTTGGAATACTGTGATCCTCCCACGTGCTGCTACGTCCTGCCGGTGAAACTCCCCGCTGGGAGAAGCAGCAGCTGGCAACTGCGCATGTGTCGGAGGAAGCATGGTGCTGGTCTAGTCTAGTCTAGTCTGATCAGAGATGGTAAGTAGCTACTCTAAGTAAATACTTTGTTACAGCTGTACTTTACTGAGTATTTATTTTTCTGACAACTTTTAACTTTTACTCCCTACATTTTAACAGAAATATCTGTACTTTCTACTGCTTACATTTTCAAAACAGGCTAGTTACTTTAGTTATAATGCACAGGAGACAAAAACGATGTCTGTCTCTCTCTGTGTTGCCACACATAACAAAACAAGACATGGAGTCTAAATAAGGCATGGCCGATGATGTCACAAATAAATCCCGCATGATGTCACAGATGATGTCATCAGTGATGTCACGCGAGCAATTGCATCAGTGATGTCGAGCATAGGGATGTCATCAGTGAGTGATGTCATCAGTGAGTGCAGTGATGTCACTTGAGCAATTGTGATGTCATCAGTGAGTGATGTCTTCAGTGATGTCACTCGAGCAATTGTGATGTCATCAGTGAGTGATGCCATCAGTCATTATAATGTCATCATGTAATACTGTTATCAGATCTGAAGGAATGGCTGTTCGAGCAGAGCATGGTGACACGCAGCTCCGTGATGCCCTCAAGGCAGGAGACCTGGACACACTGAGGAGCCTCCTGCAGGAAGACCACTTCAGAAGGTGGATCAATGAGAAGTGTTTTAATAGGTGGGCGACCCCTCTGCTGCACGCAGCCCGGTGGGGTCATGCTGCCTGTGTGGACTACCTGATCACACAGGGAGCAGAGGTAGACCTAGCTAATAAGAATAACCACACCCCTCTCTACTGTGCTGTGCTCCACGGTCACCTGGACTGTGTCCGGATCCTCCTGGAGGCCGGGGCCGACCCTAACAGAAGCAGACACGGCTCACTCACCCCTGTTTACCTGGCTGCCCGGGATGGAAGGCTGGAGATACTGCAGGAACTCATCAGGTACAGTGCTGCTGTTCCTGTTGACATAGACACCCTCGAGAGGTCTCCTCTCTACATCAGTGCTGTACTCTACCGCCTGGACTGCTTCCACCTGCTGCTCCAGGCTGCTGCCGTTCTGACCCGTGAGGTGGCTTCTCACCTGCTGGATGTGGTGCTGCGTAAGAGGTGCAACACGGCCGTCGTCCAGCTGCTGCTGGACCACGGCGCTGACCTGGCCCTGGTGACCACAGAGCAGGCACAGCTGGAGGAGAGGGCGGATCCTGAGGCTCTCAGGGTCTTTCTGGAGGCCAAGAGATGTCCTCGCAGTCTGGCCCACGTGTGTCGGATCCGTATCCGTCAAGTGCTGGGCACACATCGCCTGAACCAAGTCCACTCCCTACCACTAACACAAGTGATGAAGGACTTTGTGCTCCACCAAAACTGACTTGAAACTTGAAGGGAGTCCGTTTATTTATTTTCATTTCCTAGATTTAGTTCTTCAGTGACTGTGTTTCAAACAAATCCAGGACCAGAGATTATATACCAGCAGCATACACCACCTGTAGCCAATCCTACTACTTGGAGAGCGTTAATTGGAGTGTGTCTGTGTGTGCTCGCTCGGTTCAATGTCTCCAGATTCCCCACCCCAGAAATTCTGTTTGTCTTAATATGACGTGAGGTTCAGTTCGCTTTGCACAGAAACCGCCGGGAGAAATACTTTTTGCTTTCATACTTATTACGTTTCAGAGCCTGTAACTTTTTACTTTTACTTGATTAAAAAAGTTGAATCAGTACTTTTACCAGTCTTTATTTAGACAAGTAACTGTACTACTTAAGTAAAGAATGTGTGTACTTATCCCATCTCTGGTTCTGATACAGCATTGTGATCCATTTATTTGGGAACAACAGCATAAGTGCTAAGTGAGTGTAATCTCCAACAACTACAATTTTCTAGACGTTTATGAGTGATGACGACCGTTTAGGGCGCGTCTTTGGATCACTGTCCCTCGGCAGACAGCTGGGCTGGGCGCATTCACGTTGTTTTAGAAATAAAATCCTGACGAGCTGCTGATGAAGACTTTCTTCCGCCGTGTCAGCAGAAATCAAATCAAGATCCGAGGTCCTGAATTGAATGTGTCCTAATGAGACTGAATTATGGATCATGAGTACCAGGGCTTTTAAAACAGCGCAGCAGCAGCAGGAGCCGAGGCTAACGTGATCTTTTCGCTTAGGGACTGTTATTTAACGACTTAAACAAGCATTGTCGGGGCCCCTTTAGAGGCACGTTTTATCGAGGTGTGTGTGAGACAGCCAAGGGGTGAAAACACACATCAGCTTTTACAGTACAGTCGTGTTCTGGCGCCGCACCCTTCCAAAGTGCAGCGTAAGGGGGACTATAGTAGGCTCGCCATGATGACATTCACTTAAATGTGTGGGTTTACTGTGTGCTTATATGATTTTCTGTGCGTCTGTCTGTGTGTCTGTGTGTGTGTGTGTGTGTGTGTGTGTGTGCGTCTGTCTGTGTGTGTGTGTGTGTGTGTGTGTGAGCGTGTCTGTGTGTCTGTGTGTGTGTGTGTGTGTGTGTGTGTGCGAACAGTACATATTTTGAGGCGTGTGTGTACAGTATGTGTGCGTGAGCGTGTCTCTGTGTGTGTGTGTTGTGTCTGTCTGTCTGTGTGTCTGTGTCTGTGTGTGTGTGTGTGTGTGTGTGTGCGTGTGCATGCGAACAGTACATATTTTGAGGCGTGTGTGTACAGTATGTGTGCGTGAGCGTGTCTCTGTGTGTGTGTGTGTGACTGTGTGTGTGTGTGTGTGTGTGTGTGTGAGCGTGTCTGTGTGTGTGTGTGTGTGCGTGTGTGCGTGTGCGTGTATGTGTGTGTGAGCGTGTGTGTGTTCTTCCAGCTACCTAATTCCGCCTCTAGGACTGTGAAAAATATGGCCCCTTATTATCCCATGTAAATAAGTGGAATGCTTATTGCAGAGGCAATAATATTTGCTGAATATCTACAAAAACAACAATAGTCCCTTGTGCCTTATCCCTCTAAAACACATTTCTATATAAAAAGCATGTTAAATACTACTGTGAAGGCAGCAAGCAGGAAGACAATTATTTATCCCGTTGCAGAAAATGACCCTAAATGGCTAAACAGGCAAATTGATGAGGTCAAAGGCACTCCTGGAGACTCCTTTCAAAGATGCTAAACGGCCTCAGAGAAGAGAGGATGGAAAATAAATAAATAAAATAAAGAAAGGGAGGGGGGGGGGGGAAGGTGTTTCCCCAAGTCAGCAAGTCCCCCAGCCTCAGCCCAGGACTCAGGGGCCCAGCACACAGCATCGATACCCCAGCCTCAGCCCAGGACTCAGGGGCCGCAGCACACAGCATCGATACCCCTGCAGCCTCAGCCCAGGACTCAGGGGCCCAGCACACAGCATCGCTACCCCAGCCTCAGCCCAGGACTCAGGGGCCCAGCACACAGCATCGATACCCCAGCCTCAGCCCAGGACTCAGGGGCCGCAGCACACAGCATCGATACCCCTGCAGCCTCAGCCCAGGACTCAGGGGCCCAGCACACAGCATCGATACCCCTGCAGCCTCAGCCCAGGACTCAGGGGCCCAGCACACAGCATCGATACCCCAGCCTCAGCCCAGGACTCAGGGGCCCAGCACACAGCATCGATACCCCTGCAGCCTCAGCCCAGGACTCAGGGGGCCCACGACACAGCATCGATACCCCAGCCTCAGCCCAGGACTCAGGGGCCCAGCACACAGCATCGAGAAGCTTACTAATTAGACCAGCTCCCGCTATCCCAGACAAGTCCCCCAAAAACACCCAAGCCAGCACTCTTCGATTTACTCGAGCCCCCCCCCCCCCCCCCCCCTCCCCGACTTAACCCCCCCAGTTCCTGCAGTGCTATAAATGGTTCCGCTCCCGCCGGAGTTCCCATTTGGCCTCGCAAAACAAGGGGACCTAATGAGGGTTTTAGATGTTTGTCCGTATTTTACCATTACTGTCAGTTGAGACATGTGATAGGTCTCAATACCATGCTGCCCACATTCCTGAATTTAGCAGTGGCACAGTGTCCTCGCTGCCTGCCACCATTATTATGTCCCCAATTAGGAGAGAAAGCGCTATTATTAGGATGTGCAATGACAGTGATTGACATTTAGTTATCATATATTGGTTATATATATATTATATAACCAATCAGAGCTTTTCAGCAAAAACTCCTCTTAATGATTGAGATTTTAAAAATATATAGCAGCGACACCCCCCCCAAGAACACTCTCTCTCTCTCTCTCTCTCTCTCTCTCAATCAATATTGTCTCAAGTAATGAGGTGTCAATTGGATCACTCAATCTGGCAGTATAGCAAGGAGAGCATAATCCAGTGTGCCCATGGCGTGTACATCTCCTGAATGTTGCTCTTCAGATGGCTGCTGGATGATCAACTCATTATACTGTAATGGGCATCATCTCAACAAAGAAGGTGCTAACCAATACCCCAGCTCTCTCCAAGTGCCAGTCGTCACTGTCTGCCATGACTTTTTCCTCCACCCATTCCACGATCTATAGTCGGCAGATGCCTGTGTAAGCATTTTACCATTTTTTATTTTCTTTTTTTTATCGTTCTTTTCCTGATTTTTCTCCCCCAATTGTACTTCTGCCAGTCTGGGGAGAGTTGTAGAAGAGCAAATGCTTCCTCCGATACATGTGCAAGTCGCCAGCCGCTCCTTTTCACCTGACAGCGAGGGGTTTCACCTGCAGGCATATAGCGGGTAAGAGGATCACGCTACCCTCCGCCCCTCCCCCCTCCCCTCCCGTTCCCCTCCCCCTGAACAGACCAGAGGAGTCACCGGGACGTATACCCTTAATCTGGCTTCCCACCCGCAGACACGGCCAATTGTGCCTGTATGCACGCCCGACCAAGGTGAAGGTAACACGGGGGATCGAACCTGCAAACTCTGTGTGGCTGCACAAAAACATGATCATATTCAATTGTTTTAACTCTGGACGTATACACAGTGATACACAAGATACTAGACATGCAGACCGAAAGGGCTGATGAATGGATGGTTGAGGGTTCAGTGAGAGGATATTCTGGCTGTGAACTACCAACCGGAGAGAGTTTGTGTTGTATTCAGGGTGCTCATACATCATGCCAAAGTGCCCTCAAGCAAGGTACTGAAGTCTAAATTGCTCCAGGGGACTCTTCCCTCTGACTGTCTGAAGAAATACAATACGCTGCATGCATACGTGGTGTGTGTGTGTGTGTGTGTGTGTGTGTGTGTGTGTGTGTGTGTGTGTGTGTGGGATCGCGGGACCTGCTCCAGACAGGTCCTGCATTTCACGTTATGCAAAGCTCAGCTCTATTAATGCCTTAATCTGCTGCTGTGAAATAAATGTTTTATTTGATTTTGAATAGTAGTCTTTCTTGTGTTGTTATTGCGCTTTTCAGAGGTTATTATGGTTAAAAAGTCCAGAAATAGGCATAGCGGGTATATAACCTATGTTTTACGATGTGTGTGTGTATGTGTGTGTGTGAGAGAGAGAGAGAGAGAGAGAGAGAGAGAGAGAGAGAGAGAGAGAGAGAGAGAGAGAGAGAGAGAGAGAGAGAGAGAGAGAGAGAGAGAGATCATTTTTCTGTGTAAACTAG
The DNA here is from genome assembly GCF_964638095.1 of Poromitra crassiceps. NCBI lineage: Eukaryota > Metazoa > Chordata > Actinopteri > Beryciformes > Melamphaidae > Poromitra > Poromitra crassiceps. The sequence continues at coordinate 51,442,049 of NC_139628.1, read as the reverse complement.
TGAATTAATATTCTGTATACACATATTCATTCTCAAAGTATGTTTTGCAGTTTCTCTGAAACTTAAACTCATTCAACTCTTTAACAAATCTGAGCTGGAAATAAGAGTTTAGACTGCTTTGTAGAGTATTATAAACTACATCACCTTATTAGTCTTTTATGCTTGGATGGGGAAAAATCGCTCATTTCAAAGCTAGATTTTTTTGCTGAATAAATTAAATGGCATAATGGATGTTGTATTGAGACAATGTAAACGTAGTCCAATGCTTTAAAGTTTTGCACCCCCTCACAGCCGTGCAAGAAGTACAAAAATATATAGCCTAAATACTGTATCCTTCACAATGGGTATAGAATTAAACTGGCAGGCTAACTAGCTACAGTAGCATGCTAATGACACTCAAAGTTGATTTACGAGCCAGCTCTTCGTCAAAGGAAAGCCCTTTCACATTTTTAGTGCTCTCATTTGACAAATGCTGAGCCAAATGTATGGATCAGGTGCCAGGAAGATAATGTTTATTTTGTGTAGTGCTGTTTCTTAGTTGTCAGGAACAGTAATCCGACAGTCCTGGGTTACATAATTACTGCTAATGTTTCATTTTTAGATGGCCAACTCGAATTTGCCCATCTCTAGCTCTACTCTCTGCCACCATGAGCCTCCTGCCTTACAATACGTTCACCTGATGTTGCTGTTGTACCTCGGCCCACGACCACCCTCTCTAACTAAAATATGGATGGACAAATATGGGGGGGGGGGGCAATACCAATAACCGTCTCCAAGGTATGACAAAGATTAATTTCTAGTCTAAAAACTTGTCTCATACCATGGTTATTATGGTACAGTTTATAAGTTTGTTCAGAATTAGTATAAGACCCCCCCATAATATATTTTTTGTGTTATTTTCATATTTCTTTGGTTATTTAAACAGTATTGTGTGACTTAACAGATCGCCTGTAAACTCAGTGCTTTTTGTGGGAATATATCAGGTTTAACCAGTAGGCGGCAGTAGCTACGCAGGGAGGTCATTCACGTGCGCTCGCTTTGGAAGACTTTCATAGAAGAAGAAAGCTGCGCGAAGAAGTGAATGCAGAGATGCAGAGCAAAGCACAGTAGCACTATTTGTCAAGGTAAACGTTAAAAAACAATATTCCATGTCTTTTGCAGCTGAGCAATAATATCAGCCAGGTCGTCAAATACTGTTTAGAACTTGATGTGAATCTGACAGTATGTTGAATGGTCAATCCTGTTGTGTAACGTTAGTAGGAAGCTAATGTTAGCTAATTGTTTGCTAGCTTAGCATGCACTCGGAAGACTAGCATAGCATGTTTATCTACTATTAGCTACTGTTTACTAGCATACTGGTAATTTAGCATTACAGAGTATATGTTTGAGCTTTTGTTTCTTTGAGCTGTTGTGATTTTTCGAATGTTAGAGAGTAAGTAATTAGCATAAAATATGGTGCTTCATCATATTTTGTTTATTATTGTTATTGTTTTCCTTATGTTAGAATAGGCTATGTTTTTCCTTGCAACTGTATAAAGGGATACTGGAATAGTGAAACTGATTAGCCTACAGTAGAAGTTATTTTCTGATCTGTCCAAATGTATTATCTGTATGATAAATATAAAGAAGAAAGCTGCGTGAAGAAGTGAATGCAGAGCAAAGCACAGTGGCACTGTTTGTCAATGTAAACGTTAAAACACAATATTCCATGTCTTTTGCAGACAATTATTGTGCACCTGGATCTGGCAAGGCTTCATCATTCAAGTGTGCAACAGATGCAGTTCTCCATAAACGGCCAGCAGGGGGCAGGGAGGTTGGCCAAACCAAATCAGCTGACAGGACATGTGATGTCACAGCAACGTCACGTGACACTTCTGAGGAAGACTGCAGGAAGTCGGCAATTGAAACATGTCAAGGTACGGGAGTTAAATTACTATAGTCGGTCTATATGAACGTTTAATTCCCCGGCTTCTATGTTGTGTGCTCCGCTGCCAATGACTGTAGGTGTCCATACGGATAATCCTATTGTGAGAGGTACCCTACGCATATGGACCCAATTTCGTAAACATTTTGGGCATACGCAAGCCCTGGAGTCCATGCCTCTTACCTTGAACCCCCTTTTTAAACCTTCTTTGACAGACACAGCATTTCAGTTCTGGTATGGAAAGGGAATACGTTGTGTGGAGGACCTTTTCATTGATGGGACGTTTGGTTCCTTTGATCATTTTGTTAAAAAGTACAACTTACCACAGTCTCACTTTTACAGGTATCTACAAATTCGCGATTTCACCCGCACACATTTCTCAACATTCCCATCTAAACCTCTGGCTTGCCCATTTGATGAGTATCTGAAACTTAATCCCTATTTACGAGGCTGCGTATCAAATTTATATTGTATGATTCAAGAAATGGAAGACTATTCGCTGCACCACCTGAAAGTACAGTGGGAGGAAGACTTGGACACGGAGCTCTCTGACGAAATCTGGAAAAATGCTATCAGTAAAATACATAAATCTTCTGTCTGTATCAGACATGGGGTGTTACAGTTTAAGATACTACACCGCTTACACCTTTGTAAAGCCAAACTGGCCCGGATATATCCTGGCTCAGACCCAAATTGCATCAGATGCCATCAGTTTCCGGGTACTCTGGGCCACACGTTTTGGACTTGCCCAAAATTGTACACATTCTGGTCAGACATTTTTAATACATTCTCATATATATGTCAAAAACAGATTGACCCGGATCCAATTACTGCAATATTTGGGGTTGCCCCTAGCAACAGTGGGATATCCAGACATCAATCAGATCTAATGGCCTTTTCAACATTACTAGCTCGCCGGCTTATTCTTTTTAGCTGGAAATCGCCCACACCTCCATCACACTCACGCTGGATTCGTGAGGTAATGTCATTTCTTAAGCTAGAAAAAGTCAGATGTACAGTCCAGGGTTCTCTGGAAAAGTTTGAAATGACTTGGCACCCCTTCTTAGATTATTATGATAAGGAATTTGACGCAAGAACTTTAGATTAGTAGCCCCCAACAGCTCTACCCTACCCTCTTCCCACCTCCCTCTTGTTCTTTCCTTGTCTTTATTATTATTATTTTGTTTTTTTTGTTTGTTTTTTGTTTTGTTTTTTACACTTGGTTGTCATTGCATCACAAATACTCAGGACATTGTATACACGTATGACATCATGCAACCTTGCACTTATTTTGTATTGTCTGTCTTCTATGGGGTTTGCTTTTTCTTGTTTGTATTGTTTAAAAACGAATAAAAACAATTTGAAATATAAAATATATGAACGTTTAATAAATAATACCGATAACCGATATTAAGATTGCCTTTATGACCGATAAACGATATTTACCGATGTCGATATGATCTGTATAAAAGTTTCTATGATCATTAAATTTGGCATATACTGAAAGAACACATGTAAATATCCCGATAAGCCGATATTAATATCGCTGTTATTTTGCTCATCATACCGATAAATTACTAACATCGGCCAATACCGATATGATTGCAAATATATCGTGCATCCCTACAACAAGCACAAAGCGGGAGAAAGCATCTATACCGCAGACTGTAGCTTGCCAATGGAGGTTATATATCACCCTATAGATCAACAGTCATGTGACATTTCTCGCCCCAGAAGTGAATTCCCCATTCATTTTCTCCATTGACATTTGGAAAAATCCTTCTATAATGAGTTTTAAGCGTTGCCAAGCCAACCAGTCTTCCAGAGAATCGTGAGTGACCACAAAACATTTCACCTTCAGCAAAAACAAACAACTAAAACTTTTGTCCTGCATTCATTTTTTTCTTCTGGGGCAAGAAATGTCACATGACTGTTGAGCTGTAATAGTCAAACACAGGGAAAGACAGTTTTGATCTGTGAATCTGAAAGGGTAAATAAAGCAAGTTTGATTTCATGAAGCTAAATTCACTTCTCTTTGGTTTTAGCCTCGGCAAGGCAGGGTGCAGTAGCAGCAACGGTCCGTCTAATAATAACGGGAGCCTAAAAATACACAGGTACATATTATATCTCCTTGGTAACCGCGGGGACCCCGGCTTCACCGTCCACCGAGGAAGCTCGCTGACTAATGAAGTTGGGAAGCTTAGAGCAATTAGACACATCAAAGCTCCAATCTGAAAATTAATTAGGCCCGTCTCTTTTCGCAAGGAGCATCCGCTCATGCAGCATCTAATTAGCATACCGCCATCAAAACACGCAGGTGCCCCGTGTCGTCGTCGGTGCCGAGGAGAGTCGCGTTGATCACCGTTCGTTTTTGGGACAATTCAAAGAGGGGAGCGATCAAAACAGACAAAACATCCAAATTCGAAAAAATGGGGTGGATGAAGTTGATATGGAAATCTCAGCAAAACCAAATAAGGTGATATGAGGTTCTGTTCCATCTGCGATTTGACTAACTCATCAAAGTAATCGCTAAAGATTTGATGCTCCATGAAAGTTTCAGCCAATCTGGATGTAGAAAACAAGGTTATTCAAAGTCTGTGCTGGTTAATAAGGCATCTGTCTGCTTGTAGATGATGCACAATAGTGCACTTTTTTTTTTTTTTTCAGTGTTTGAGTTTGTTCAGCTATGTATCAAAAGCTTCTTTAAGCTTGGGTGTGCGTCACATCAAAGGGACTTAGGTTCTCTCGTTAACTTTTAATGTCACACGAAGCGTTGACATTGACTGAACTCGGCGGTCGTTTTCAGAACTTCGTTAGCCGCCCCCCAATCCGCTCTTTGCCGTGTGAAGTCACATCAAAGCCCAGGCCAATCACATGCTCATTCACATTAATGAAGCGCTCCTTCAAACACAAGTGCTCATTACCAACGACACCTGATTTTAAATGCCAGGTGTATTATGTAAATTGCACTTTCCCCCCCCCCCCCTTTTCAATATGGTAGTCGGTTGTATAAATTTTGAAAATAATTTATATGCACTGCTATGAGAGCTGCTGAGGACGGAATATAGAATATTTGGTATAGGTCTATTTCATTGTTCTTCTTCAATTTACGATGACACAATAGGCAAATAATGCATAACTTCTCATTGATCTGCTATATGACAGTAATCAGGGCTTCTTCTTAACCCGTTTCCTCTCATGGTAATATATGAATCATTTCCCTAAGCCACTGTGCTGTGCAAATTAATGTAGCCGAGTATGTTTTCCCTTTAGGCTGCACTTTGATTAACGAGCCAGCTTCATCCCATGCTACTGTGCTTCAACAAGGAAAACGCATCCAAACAAAGTTACTGAAGTTCTCAAACGACTGCATGTCCATCAAGTCTGCACAAGCTGATCGTGGCAAGCTGTACCCTAACACAGTGGTTCTCAAATGTTTTCCACATGAGGGACCCCTAAACTGACAAAGATTAGACCACGGACCCCCATTTGATAGGATTTAGGATTGATGCTTTTAGATGTTTTATTACATAAAGTGTATAAAACCCATGACCAAAATAGTCATTGTCTTACTTATGAATGGAATTATAGTGAAAATAAATGACCCCCCCTTTTGGCTGGGGACCCCCTGGAGGACCCCCATTTGAGAACCACTGCCCTAACACCACTGTCCATTGTTGCCCGAATAATAATGGAGACAGAGAGAGAGAGAGAGAGAGAGAGAGAGTTCATGGTTGAGATTAGGGATGTTAATGATTAATAGATTGTCGATAAATCGATTGTGACGATTTTGATCCATCAAACATAGGACTGATTAATCACCAATGATTGACTATGTGTTTTTGTTTTGTTTTCACTGAAATTATTCACCACCACAAGGGCAGATTTTTAATGTTGACCGCTTATACGCGGGAAAAAGACAGCCAATAAGCAAGCAGGAAAAAAGTCCAGCGTCGGAGAATTACACCGAAAAATAATTCAAACATTGTACACAATGTCGGAATACCGCTTCGCATCAGGGCTAAGAACGCCGCGTGGTCGTTACTTTTATAAAATGCTTACTGTGCATATAGCCTGGTATGGTTTCAACAACAACAACAACACAATTCAATATTGATCAACAAATTAATTGTTCTTCCACCAAGCAATGTTGTCCTTCAGCCGCAAGTTTAGCAGCATGGTTGCCAAGCAACACAGACACAGCAACACACAGAGATGCTGTTTGGTTCAGTAGTAATACTGTGATGCCGACACAGCCAGGTGTGTGTTTTATAGAGCATTTGACAATGGCTTCAGCCAATCATAATCAAGGACCGCCGCAACTATCTGTTTTATACTTCTTCTTTTTTCCATTTTTTTTCACATAATGATTCATCCATAATTGATCGTTAACGTGGAGGGAAATTCGCTAAGAAAATGTGCATCCCTAGGTGATAATACACACTCAGCTTGCAAGAGGAACCAATAAGGCACAACTCAAGTTTGACACGTCAACACAGTGGAGACCTCCAGGAAAACAAAGTTCACACTCAGGGTGGGAGATAAATCCCAACAGTAGACAAAGCCGATGTTTCGGAGTCCCTGCAGTTCTGTTCTAATCTGTCTCTCTCAGCCCTGTGAGCTATTAAAGAGTAGACAAAGGCCGTCCGGAGTGAAGCACTCTGCGGGGACATCTTATTTACAGTCGAACTGCCACTTTGACTGCCTGCCACCTCGGTCTTGCTCCTGTTTCCTCCTCCTCCCTCCGTCCACTCTCTCATTTCGTCCTCCTTTCCCTTCCCTTTCTCCCCCTCTTCCATCTGCTGCCGTGGGCTTCTCGTCTCAAGCAGCTCCAATGCAATTCCATCGTTTCAGCTTTGACTCGCCACTTTGAAAGACTCTCTGTGTTCAACTCCTTGTTTTCTGACTGTTGGGTTTGAGGCACATATCCCACAAGCGTGGAGAAAAACACAAGTTATAAGCCTATAGGAGACCACTCCTCTCTGAAGAAGGTCTGGAGCTGTTTGCAAACTACAGTATGACAAATTCCCAAAGTCTCATGCTTATTAGGGCTCTGAATCATCACTGGCCTCGCGATTCGATTCGATTACGATTCAGAGGGCTACGATTCGATTCGATTACGATTGTCGAGGCATCTCGATGCATCTCGATGCATCTTAAATCGATGAATCGATGCATCATTTTTTCCCCCAATACATGATTTATTTTTTCTCACTTTCTTTTTTCTCACTGTGTGGCTACTTTTAAAATAAAAGTGCATTTGGAATTGCATTGTATTATGATCCATAATTAAAATAAACAACTGCATGTACTTCCATTATATTTTCTTTGATTATATATATATTTTTTTAATAATCGATTTTTGACATTTGTGAATCGATGCAGAATCGTGCACGTCCGCATCGCGATGCATCTTATAATCGATTATTTTTGACACCCCTAATGACACCCCTAATGCTTATATAATGTATATATTAGGGCATTCACAGACTACCGTAGTCGACTAGTCGACTAGTCGACTAGTAAAACCACTAGTCGACACTGTGCTTAGTAGTCGACTAGTCGTTTTAGCAAAAAAAAAAAAAAAAAAATTTTTTTTTTTTTTTTTATCTTTAACACATTGACTGCCAGACGTTTTTTTTTGCTGTAGATAGCTTCTGCCAAGCCGTTTTTTGAGGATTATGGCTCATTTTATAAGAGCCGAGGATTCGTTTCAGCTTGGAGTTTGTGAACATACAATATCTCAAAAGTACTAATAGAATGTGTACTTTCTCTGTCTAAAAGAGTTAGTTTGTAGAGTTAGTAGTTATGTAAGCATTAGCAGTTGAATACAGCATGGTTTTAGCGTGAAAAAGAATATTCAGAGATAAACGGCTTTTTGTGAAATTGGATGGAACTGTCACTTTAACCATTCATTTTTGGCTCTCTCTCTCTCTCTCTCCCTCCCCCTCTCGCTCTCTCTCTCTCTCTCCCTCCCTCTCGCTCTCCCTCCCTCTCTCTCTCTCTCTCTCTCTCTCTCTCTCTCTCTCCCTCCCTCTCGAGTTGCTTCAACTCCGCCCTCCGTGGGCGGACAAGCTTGTCACCAGTCAGTGCTTTGCTGCTCTCCTGTGCCTGTCTGCACAGCCGCTGTTTGAGGAAGTCGGGATGGACTCACTCGTTTGGAGTTTTGGTTGAGAGAAGCTTTTGCGATTCTGGTCATATTTATGCTGCGTGTTTCAAAGTGTGTTCGTCCACCTGTAATCTATCACCCGATCATAGTAGATCGGCTGAATCTATTATGTAAATTTGCAATCCCGCATCGCCAGCAATCAGCGCGAAAAGGAGAATGGCTGGGCTGAGAATGGCTTGACAAGTTAAAAAAATGCTTTCCTTCCTCTAGCAAGGAGAGCACTGTTGCCACTTAGTGGGTCGGTGGAATGGGTTGTAAACGTTCGGTGGCTCCAATAATTATATAAGAGATGTAAAAGGCTTAGATGCACAACCCACCGTCAAAAAAAAAAAATCGATGCCAAAAACGTGTAAACACGTTGTTGGCAGGGAACAGCTGGATTCTGAAAACGTGTTCATACGTTGTTGGCAGTGAATGAGTTAAGAAAGAACATACATGGACTATCATATCCCATATCCCCCACAAAGAACATCAAAACACAACAAAACAAAACAAGAAAACTGCATAAGATACACAATAATCCAAGAACAAACAAGACTATTGGACAAACAACCAAACAAAAACAATGCATTCAAAGTAAATACATAGATCTTGCCCTGTTGGCAGCTAGGAAATGCATAGCTTTAAATTGGAAACCATCCAATCCCCCAGCTGTAGTTCACTGGTGGAATGAACTCTCAAGCTACCATACGTTGGATAACATTTACTACAAGAGCAAAGGCAGATTCTTAGACATCCCCAAAATATGGCAACCACATACAGAGTTTGACTTTAAGAACTTTTTACCCCAGTGTCATTAGGCTTATCAGGATAGGAGCTGAATGCATTGTTTTTGTTTGGTTGTTTGTCTTGTTGTTTGTTCTTGGATTATTGTGTATCTTATGCAGTTTTCTTGTTTTGTTTTGTTGTGTTTTGATGTTCTTTGTGGGGGATATGGGATATGATAGTCCATGTATTGTATGTCGTGTAAATACCTCATGTTCTTTCTTAAAGATTTAAAAAAAAAAAAAAAAAAAAAAACATTTTTTTTTTTTTTTTTTTTAATTAAAAATAAATTAAAAACGGTTAGTCGACTAGTCGACTACCTTTAGGGACGACTAGTCGACTAGTAAAATTCACTAGTCGTGAATGCCCTAGTATATATATATATATATATATATATATACCGGTATATGTGTGTGTGAGTATATATATATTGAGTATATATTTGTGTGTGTGTGTGTGTATATATATATGTGTGTGTGTGTGTTTGTGTGTGTGTGTGTGTGTGTATATATATATATATATATATATATATTTAGTATTTTATATATATATATATATATATATATATATATATATATATATATATATATGTGTGTGTGTGTGTATATATATATATAAAATACTTCACAACCATGGCCAGAAGCAAAAAAAAAAATCAATATTGTGACACTCAGCTTTTCTCCCAAACTGTCAGCAAGAAAATATACCCGAGGAAGAATTCATCATTTGCATAGTGTGGTACCTTAAAACGGCCTGACACAAGTAATAAAAATGTATTAGCTTGCCAGGACATGGGGGGGCTATGTTGTGCTGAGTGCGGTGCCTTGCACTGCTGAATAAGCTACGGCTACGAAACTTCCTTCCGAGTTCATGACACGATTCCACCAGGAATTGATCTTATAATGGTGAGACTGACACCTCGTGTGTGGCGCTATTGCCAACACATCTCACGGCTCGGCACCTCGTGCTTCACAGGCCTCAAATTGTTTTGTTGCTGTTACAGCGCCTTAGGCCACATATTCTCTGTTGGAAAACATTCACATTCAATTATTATTATTATAATTATAATTTTGGCCGATGCCGATAACCGATATTAACATTGCTGTTATGGCTGATAACCGATATTTACCGATGTCGATATGATCTGTATAAAACCACATTTTTATGATCATCACATTTTGTACATACTGAAAAACACATGTTAACACTGAATTTGAAAAAGTTATGCATTTCTTTATTTGCAAAGCCTTTGGAAAAGCCCATAAATCATAGATTTACTGCATTATTTCATATCAATGTGAAGAATTTGGCTGATAATGATAACCGATATTAACATTGCAACATCTGACCGATATCGATATGACCGATATGTTAAAAAATTACCAACATCGGCCGATACCGATATGATTGCCGATATATCGTGCATCCCTAATTATTATATATCTAATATATATATATATATATATATATATATATATATATTTCAAGATGGCTTCATGGTAGTGATATTGACGAGAAAGAATGTAAATGTTGGGAAAGTAGTTTCTATATTCAGCATCAACCGAAGCAGTTCCCGCAGGCAACATATTAACACCAAAGGAAACATGAATCACTATTTAAGTCCAGTCTTACAACAACACGCTCATTATCTAAGGATGTAAATAAGTCAATTAGCATTCAGACCATCGGCTCGCAGCTATGATCCAGCCGAACTTGATTCATTACTTTTCATTCTCTTATATAACATCCAAGAACTACCGTAAATTCCGGACTATAAGACGCACCGGTCTATAAGCCGCGGGACCAAAATTGACTATTTTTTTCTTCTATAAGCCGCACCGGTCTATAAGCCGCGGGTGTTTTGATGTTTAATTACCATATGAAAGGGTTCGTGCACAGAGAGGAATGTCGGGAAAGAGATCGCTGTTTGGGGAAGCTCCCATTTATTAACATTTCAACAAAACAAAACAAAAGTCAGGTCACTAATCCCCAGACAAAATCACACAACAATAGGCTATATGTGCAGCAAACCTGTAACCAGAGAAGTCAAGTCACTAATCCTCGTCTTCCTCTTCTTCCTGCATACTGAAACCACCAAAGTCCTCATCTTCAGTGTCGGAAACGAACAGGTTCAGGGTGGCTTCGTCAACCACTCTCCTCTCTCCTTCATTGTCACTCAAAACCAACGAACTCCTCTTAGTCACTGTCGGCATCGAACAGCCTCTGAAGCCTCTGACGGCCCTCAGCGCCAGCTGTGGCGGCGTCATCCTTTTCATCCCGCAGCAGTCCAGCGTTTTGGAACCCGTTGGTGATTGTGGATGTTTTCACACTCCTATAATATTCCGTGATCTTCCTTTGTGTGAATTCGCCGAAGTTTGTGATTTTCTCCTGGTAGTCGGGAGGGAGTTGTTCAGTAGTTCTCCCCCGGACGGACAGTCCCTTTTGCCCAGGTTACGCGCGGCTGCTCTGTTTGATCGGCGGCTGCTCTCTTTTAATGCGAGATTGACTGCTTTCAACTTGAAAGCTGCGTCGTACCTTCCCCATGGTAAGTGAGAGTGTTGCTTCTACTGCTCGTCTTGTTGTGAATATTCCTTGATCTTCCTTTGTGTGAATTCGCCGAAGTTTGTGATTTTCTCCTGGTAGTCGGGGGAGGGAGTTGATGGTCGAGTGGCCGTTTGCTTACCGTAATTACCATATGTAAGTGGTCACGCACAGAGGGGATTGTCGGGAAAGAGATGGCTGGTTGAGGAAGCTCCCATTTACCGTATTACCATAACATTTCAACAAAACAACATAACACAACACCACCGTTGTTTATTTTTACAGTGCACACAGTGTCCGCGGTGTGGTGAAAAGAGGGCAAGAGAGGAAATTAAAACAGAAGTGGATTTATAGTTAGAAAGAGTGCTAAAAAAGAGAGATTTTTTTTTCTTTTTTTTTTTTTTTTTCTGAAAAAATCCATAGATAAGACGCACCGTTATATAAGCCGCAGGGGCCAAAAAACGGGAAAAAAGCCGCGGCTTATAGTCCGGAATTTACGGTAGATTTCTCAAGGTACTTTCAGTTACAGTATTTTTTATAGGGACCTCAGGCATCTGAACTGACCATGCATTGAACAATGCATTACAGACAGACAGACAGACAGACAGATTAGGGGTTTCAATCATTACTGCTTATTACTTATACTTACTACTTACACTACAGTAATAATTGCTATTATTATATTATTATTATTACATAAAGTAAGCATTATAAATAGGGATGTTCGATATTGGCTTTTTTACCGATATCCGATATCCGATAATGTCCAACTCTTAATTTCCGATACCGATATCAACCGATATCAACCGATACCGATATAAGCGGGCTTTTTTTCCACCAAAATTTCACGTAACAAGTTACATAATGTAGCTTAATGTAGATGAAGAGTTTAATATATAATATGCATGTTGTGTTAAAGTTGTAAGTGTTAGAGAAGCCAGCTTGTGACCAGAAGGTCGTCGGTTCAATCCCCGGGACAGGCAGGATAAATCTGGGTGGGGAAAGTGAAAAGGCAGCGCTTGCCCCTCCCTCATTACCACCACTGAGGTGCCCTTGAGCAAGGCCCTTAACCCCAACCGCTCCAGTGGAGCTGCTCAGTGGCCAACAGATCAGACTGTGGTTGTACTGGTCAGCTTCCAGGTATGAATGTGTGTGTGAATGTGAACAGGGCACTCCTGAAAAAGAGAGCATTGCTCTCAGTGAGACTCCCCCTGTATCGGCCGATAATATCGGTAGGCCGATAATATCGGACATCCCTAATTATAAACATCGGTTCAATGTACATTGCTTAAAAATGTGTACAATTCTAGAGTATTTACAACTGTTTAACTTGAATACAGCAATAGCAATTAGCAAAATGTGAGATTAACGAGATTAAAAAGGGATTTGTGACGTCAGAAACTGTGTGCTGCCGTGCGCACATTGTGAAGACGTGTGAGTGTAGTGCAGTTATGAGATACTGAGGATGTCGCAATTAGGGATGTTCATTTTGAAAATTTTCCAAAATCGATAATCGGTGAAAATTAACGATCGATTATCGATCATATTAATACTTAGAAAATTTTCAATTTTTTTTTTTTACAAAATGAATGCCTATGGCAGAAAATACGAAAGACAACGTGTTCTCCTCAATTAACTCTTTATTTCAATGTGTCTCCTCTCCAACACTCTGCTGTCCCCGGCGCATGCCGGTGTGAATTCCCCATGTTTAAAACAGTTTTGTTGGCACAAAGGCCCGTGCCCAGCCAGAAAACTAGAGACTATATGAAGCTCCACCTCACGTTAGTCGACTGTGCAATGGAGTGGGGCGAGGAGGAACAAATTCCACCCAAACCTAGTCCAATTTTTTTTTTCTTCTTTTTTTTTTATAATTAAAAAATCGATCCAAATGCCACAGGATCGATTCCAATCCTTAACGATCAATTATCGATTTTCGATAATTGATGAACATCCCTAGTCGCAATGTCTATTGCTGCATTCCATTGCACTCGGAGATCGGGGGAAAAATGACGGAAAGGTCAACCAAGTCCATCAGCTGGCAAGCTGCTTCTACCCCAATAAGCTCCAACCGGCATCGGTGGGACCTACCAAGCCTCCCTTGAGCATAATGCTGAGCCGCCTCGGCTGCTTTGTGCATGGCTTCCTTTCTGCTGGAGCCCTTGCCAGATGCAGCTGATCTCTACTGATGGAGATGTGGAAGGTGAAGATGGCCTTCAGCAGGGGCGGCGTTGGCTCAGGAGGTACAGTATAGAGCTGTCGCCTGGGAATCGGAAGGTTCCCGGTTCGAGGCTGTGCTCCTCCCGGCAGTGTGCCGAAGTGTCCTTGAGCGAGACACTGAACCCCTAACTGCTCCCGACGAGCAGTTAGCGCCCTGCATGGCTGCAGACGCCGTCGGTGTGGGAATGGGTGAATGTGAGGTATTCATGTAAAAGCGCTTTGGGTAGTCGATAGACATATATAAAATGCGCTCTATAAATACAGTCTATTTACCATTTACCATACATACATTGGTGTCTTCTTGCCTATCTGCCAGAGATGGGAAGAAAGTACTTTGTTACTGTACTTAAGTAGGATTTATTAAGGAGTATTAAGGACAACTTTTTACTTTTACTCCCTACATTTTAACAAGACATATAGGCCCCTATCGTTGCATCGGCGCAGTTTCTAGGCCGAGCGGCAGGCGCAGATCAAAGCAGTGGGCGTGGACAGGCGCACTTGATATCGTCGTGCTGGCGCTAGATGCAGCCCAAAGCATTACAACCACGCCTTTTAGGCGTAAAATTATGCACCGTCATGCTCATTGGATAAGTGCAATAAACGAATGGCACGCTTGCCTTTTTAGCTCCAATTCCACTGGTCCCGCAAAACCAGACGAAACCCAAGCCTCTGATCCCCCCCCCCCCCCCCCCACCTCCCTTCATCCCGTCTGTCTCCATATATCGGCTATTATTCCAACTAACTGCAGTTTAAATAGCCTACTGCAAGCATGTAAATACGCTACACTATAGCAAGATCAAAGTGAAAATAATGTTCTATGCATCAGCTAGAAAAATATAGCCTATTAGATTGGTGAAAGTTTGTCCAGAAAGATATAATTTTCTCTCGCCTGCTGCAGGAAGGATGATGCACATAAATATACCCTACATTATGTCAAGTCATTGCATAAATGTGTTTTTATTGTAAAACTAAATGTGAAATAGGGCCAAGTTATTGGAGGGACATCACAGTATAGCAGATGCCATTAGAAGCGCGTTCCGAAGCGCGTTCCGCTGTTACTTCTCTAAATCACGTTAACTCGACAAGGGGTATATATAGGCCCAGGAGGACATATATGTTTCACATAGGGTGGTGTTTTCATTTCGATGTTTTATTTGGTCCAATATTGAAATGTTGACAATGGCAGGCTGTGTTACCATTACACATTAATTTAGAACTACCTTTTATATCTATTTTGGCTCATTTGGTGGCTATTTAGTAGCGAAATGAAGAAACACAATGCATGCTGGGAACTCAGAGAGAGAGAGAGAGAAGGGTGACAGAGAAGAAGCAGTGAAGGCACAGAATAGGCCTGCTTTTCAAAAGCGCAAAGCGCTAAATGTAGGCCAGGTCCCAAGATATCACTAGGCTGGTATTTAGCGCCGACACGCCCACTTTGGGACTGCGCCACGCCCATTCGGCCTAAAGCGCATTTGGCAGCCTAAAGCCTATTGCTATCTTGCCGAAACAGGCGCAAGGCACGTTTTTTTGCGGTTAAGGCCCGTAATAGCGCCGATGGCCTGTGGGAGAATAGAGCCCATATACTTTCTACTCCTTACATTTTCAAAACAGGCTAGTTGCTTTACTTTTAGTGCACGACAGGCAAAAACCATGTAACATAGTTTGTCTCTCTCTTGTCACACATCCAAACCAAGACATGGGAGTCTAAATAAGGTGTGGCCGATGATGTCACAAATAAATCACTGACGATGTCACAGATGATGTCATCAGTGATGTCACTTGAGCAATTGTGATGTCATCAGTGATGTAAATCGAGCATAGTGATGTCATCAGTGAGTGATGTCACTCGAGCAATTGTGATGTCATCAGTGAGTGATGTCATCAATCATGTCATAATGTCCAACCCACATTCAGTCCCTTCATAATGCCTTCCGTTTGAGAGACAGCATATAAGTCAGTGTGGTACACTGACAGATCTGAAGCAATGGCTGTTCGAGCAAAGCATGGCGACTGGCGGCTCTATAGAGCCGTCAGGGCAGGAGACCTGGACAAACTGACGAGCCTGCTGCAGAGAGACCACTTCAGAAGGCTGATCAATGAGAAGTGTTTTAAACTGAGGACCCCTCTGGTGCACGCAGCCTGGAGGGGTCATGCTGCCTGTGTGGACTACCTGATCACACAGGGAGCACAGGTAGACCTAGCTGATGATTTTGACTACACGCCTCTCTACTATGCCGTGCGCGACGGCAACAGTCACCTGGACTGTGTCCGGATCCTCCTGGAAGCCGGGGCCGACCCTTACAGAATCATATACCGCTTATACACCCTTCTCTACTACAGTGCTGTATACAAACACCTGGACTGGCTGCTGGCTGCTGGCGTTCTGACCCGTGACGTGGCTTCTCACCTGCTGGATAAGGTGCTGTGTAACAGGTGGAACACGGCCGTCGTCCAGCTGCTGCTGGACCACGGCGCTGACCCGGCCCTGGTGACCACGGAGCAGGAACAGCTGGAGAAGAGGGCGGATCCTGAGGCTCTCAGGGTCTTTCTGGAGGCCAAGAGATGTCCTCGCAGTCTGGCCCACGTCTGTCGGATCCGGATCCGCCAAGTGCTGGGCACACATCGCCTGAACCAAGTCCACTCCCTACCACTAACACCAGTGATGAAGGACTTTGTGCTCCACCAAAACTGACTTGAAGGACTGTCAGTTTTTATTTCATTTTAGTTCTTCGGTGACTGTGTTTCAAACAAATCCAGGACCACAGATTAAATACCATCAGCATACACCACCTGTAGCCAATCCTACTACTATCATTGGAGAGCGATAATTGGAGTGTGTCCGTGTGTGCGCGGTTCAAAGTCTTCAGAGTCCTCACCCCAGAATTGAGCGGCTTTTTTTTTTGCGTTGCACAGAAACAGCCGGGAGAAATACTTTTTACTTTGATACTTTACATTTCAGTGCCTGTCATTTTTTACAGTACTTCTACACTTTTACCAGACAAGTACAGTAACTGTACTTCTACTTAAGTAAAGAATGTGTGTACTTTTCCCATCTCTGCTACTGTATCTGCCTTCCATACTCCTGCAGCAGACTGATGGGTGTCTTTCACAGAATTTGCACAATACTGAAATAATATATAGGACATGGCTCTGCTGGGGGCGCCTGCTTTGATTGGAGAGAGGAAACTGTCATCCATCTTTAGGAGCTTTGCATTTCTGTGGCTGCGACTCTACCTCGGTCTCCAGGCTTTCATTCCGGCCGTGTTTGGTTCTGGTGGCTCGACTGAAGGCATGTGGGACCCTGGCAGGCTGTACGCACTCACGATGGCAGAGTGGACAGACCCAGAACCCTCCAGCACTTTGTACAGTCTTTCATTAGGGGCGGGTGAGCTAGCTATCTGTTGGTTTGTACAGTCTTTCATTAGAGGCAGGTGAGCTAGCTATCTGCTGGTTTGTACAGTCTTTCATTAGAGGCGGGTGAGCTAGCTATCTGCTGGTTTGTACAGTCTTTCATTAGGGGCGGGTGAGCTAGCTATCTGTTGGTTTGTACAGTCTTTCATTAGGGGCGGGTGAGCTAGCTATCTGTTGGTTTGTACAGTCTTTCATTAGAGGCGGGTGAGCTAGCTATCTGCTGGTTTGTACAGTCTTTCATTAGGGGCGGGTGAGCTAGCTATCTGCTGGTTTGTACAGTCTTTCATTAGGGGCGGGTGAGCTAGCTATCTGCTGGTTTGTACAGTCTTTCATTAGGGGTGGGTGAGCTAGCTATCTGCTGGTTTGTACGCTAGCTATCTGCTGCTTTGTACAGTCTTTCATTAGAGGCGGTGAGCTAGCTATCTGTTGGTTTGTACAGTCTTTCATTAGGGGCGGGTGAGCTAGCTATCTGCTGGTTTGTACAGTCTTTCATTAGAGGTGGTGAGCTAGCTATCTGCTGGTTTGTACAGTCTTTCATTAGAGGTGGTGAGCTAGCTATCTGCTGGTTTGTACGCTAGCTATCTGCTGGTTTGTACAGTCTTTCATTAGGGGCGGGTGAGCTAGCTATCTGTTGGTTTGTACAGTCTTTCATTAGAGGCGGGTGAGCTAGCTATCTGCTGGTTTGTACAGTCTTTCATTAGAGGTGGTGAGCTAGCTATCTGCTGGTTTGTACAGTCTTTCATTAGGGGCGGGTGAGCTAGCTATCTGTTGGTTTGTACAGTCTTTCATTAGAGGCAGGTGAGCTAGCTATCTGTTGGTTTGTACAGTCTTTCATTAGGGGCGGGTGAGCTAGCTATCTGCTGCTTTGTACAGTCTTTCATTAGAGGCAGGTGAGCTAGCTATCTGCTGGTTTGTACAGTCTTTCATTAGAGGCAGGTGAGCTAGCTATCTGCTGGTTTGTACAGTCTTTCATTAGGGGCAGGTGAGCTAGCTATCTGTTGGTTTGTACAGTCTTTCATTAGAGGCAGGTGAGCTAGCTATCTGTTGGTTTGTACAGTCTTTCATTAGAGGCAGGTGAGCTAGCTATCTGTTGGTTTGTACAGTCTTTCATTAGAGGCAGGTGAGCTAGCTATCTGTTGGTTTGTACAGTCTTTCATTAGAGGCAGGTGAGCTAGCTATCTGTTGGTTTGTACAGTCTTTCATTAGAGGCAGGTGAGCTAGCTATCTGCTGGTTTGTACAGTCTTTCATTAGGGGCAGGTGAGCTAGCTATCTGCTGGTTTGTACAGTCTTTCATTAGGGGCAGGTGAGCTAGCTATCTGCTGGTTTGTACAGTCTTTCATTAGGGGCAGGTGAGCTAGCTATCTGCTGGTTTGTACAGTCTTTCATTAGGGGCGGGTGAGCTATACTGTATAGTAGCACTATACAGTCATAACCCAGGGACAATTGCCAGCTGTTTATTGATAGCCTTCTGTGCCGATACATGTCAGCAGATCAAACAACGGCTCAGATGAAATACCTCAGAGGATACCTTTGACAAATAGCATCTCCCCTCGTGCCTATAGCCAAAGATTCAGCGTGTGGCTTACACACTAGGGTTGTCAAAAGTATCGACAGTATCGATACAAGTCAATACTAAAAATTAGAAACGGATACAATACTCATTTGCAACAGGTATCGATAAGTATCAATACTAAAAATTTGAAACCGATACAATACTCATTTGCAACTGTATCAATATCAGCAGTGCGTTCTCTTAATGAAAAATCAAACAAACCACTGATTTGTCCCTCCCTGTCATTGGTGGGTATATTTTGCTTCAACAAGTTTAACGTGTTCTGATAGGCTGATGACTAGAGCAGGGGTAATCTACTGTGTTGTGATAGGCTGATGACTAGAGCAGGTGTAATCGGCTGTGTTTCCGATAGGCTGATGACGAGAACAGGTGTAATCTGCTGTGTAAGGTCAAAGTTTTTAATGAGTTTTATCAGACTTAGATTATGGAGAAGCATCTGTCTTTGTTTATTTTTTAAGCCCCTTGATGTGTTGTTGTCATCTTGCCGCGTGGTATCGAAAATGGTATCGAGTATCGATATGTTCCTGGGTATCGGTATCGAAGTAGAAATTCTAGTATCGTGACATCCCTATTACACACAACTAAATGACCTGGCTCCAAGGCAAGGCTAATCAATCATGCTTTTTAAAAATGTAGCTCCGCACTCGTTTCCTCTCCTGTCTCCTCCTTCCTTCCTGCCTGCCTGAGACACTCGTTTCCTCTCCTGTCTCCTCCTTCCTGCCTGCCTGAGACACTCGTTTCCTCTCCTGTCTCCTCCTTCCTGCCTGCCTGAGACACTCATTTCCTCTCCTGTCTCCTCCTTCCTTCCTGCCTGCCTGAGACACTCGTTTCCTCTCCTGTCTCCTCCTTCCTTCCTGCCTGACTGAGACACTCGTTTCCTCTCCTGTCTCCTCCTTCCTTCCTGCCTGCCTGAGACACTCGTTTCCTCTCCTGTCTCCTCCTTCCTGCCTGCCTGAGACACTCGTTTCCTCTCCTGTCTCCTCCTTCCTTCCTGCCTGCCTGAGACACTCGTTTCCTCTCCTGTCTCCTCCTTCCTTCCTGCCTGCCTGAGACACTCGTTTCCTCTCCTGTCTCCTCCTTCCTTCCTGCCTGCCTGAGACACTCGTTTCCTCTCCTGTCTCCTCCTTCCTTCCTGCCTGCCTGAGACACTCGTTTCCTCTCCTGTCTCCTCCTTCCTTCCTGCCTGCCTGAGACACTCGTTTCCTCTCCTGTCTCCTCCTTCCTGCCTGCCTGCCTGAGACACTCGTTTCCTCTCCTGTCTCCTCCTTCCTTCCTGCCTGCCTGAGACACTCGTTTCCTCTCCTGTCTCCTCCTTCCTGCCTGCCTGCCTGAGACACTCGTTTCCTCTCCTGTCTCCTCCTTCCTGCCTGCCTGAGACACTCGTTTCCTCTCCTGTCTCCTCCTTCCTTCCTGCCTGAGACACTCGTTTCCTCTCCTGTCTCCTCCTTCCTGCCTGCCTGAGACACTCGTTTCCTCTCCTGTCTCCTCCTTCCTGCCTGCCTGAGACACTCGTTTCCTCTCCTGTCTCCTCCTTCCTGCCTGCCTGCCTGAGACACTCGTTTCCTCTCCTGTCTCCTCCTTCCTGCCTGCCTGCCTGAGACACTCGTTTCCTCTCCTGTCTCCTCCTTCCTTCCTGCCTGCCTGAGACACTCGTTTCCTCTCCTGTCTCCTCCTTCCTGCCTGCCTGAGACACTCGTTTCCTCTCCTGTCTCCTCCTTCCTTCCTGCCTGCCTGAGACACTCGTTTCCTCTCCTGTCTCCTCCTTCCTGCCTGCCTGAGACACTCGTTTCCTCTCCTGTCTCTTCCTTCCTGCCTGCCTGAGACACTCGTTTCCTCTCCTGTCTCCTCCTTCCTTCCTGCCTGAGACACTCGTTTCCTCTCCTGTCTCCTCCTTCCTGCCTGCCTGAGACACTCGTTTCCTCTCCTGTCTCCTCCTTCCTTCCTTCCTGCCTGAGACACTCGTTTCCTCTCCTGTCTCCTCCTTCCTGCCTGCCTGAGACACTCATTTCCTCTCCTGTCTCCTCCTTCCTGCCTGCCTGAGACTCTCATTTCCTCTCCTGTCTCCTCCTTCCTTCCTGCCTGCCTGAGACACTCATTTCCTCTCCTGTCTCCTCCTTCCTTCCTGCCTGCCTGAGACACTCATTTCCTCTCCTGTCTCCTCCTTCCTGCCTGCCTGAGACACTCATTTCCTCTCCTGTCTCCTCCTTCCTGCCTGCCTGAGACACTCATTTCCTCTCCTGTCTCCTCCTTCCTGCCTGCCTGAGACACTCATTTCCTCTCCTGTCTCCTCCTTCCTTCCTGCCTGCCTGAGACACTCATTTCCTCTCCTGTCTCCTCCTTCCTTCCTGCCTGCCTGAGACACTCATTTCCTCTCCTGTCTCCTCCTTCCTTCCTGCCTGCCTGAGACACTCGTTTCCTCTCCTGTCTCCTCCTTCCTGCCTGCCTGAGACACTCATTTCCTCTCCTGTCTCCTCCTTCCTTCCTGCCTGAGACACTCGTTTCCTCTCCTGTCTCCTCCTTCCTGCCTGCCTGAGACACTCGTTTCCTCTCCTGTCTCCTCCTTCTTTCCTTCCTGCCTGAGACACTCCTTTCCTCTCCTGTCTCCTCCTTCCTGCCTGCCTGAGACACTCATTTCCTCTCCTGTCTCCTCCTTCCTTCCTTCCTGCCTGAGACACTCGTTTCCTCTCCTGTCTCCTCCTTCCTGCCTGCCTGAGACACTCGTTTCCTCTCCTGTCTCCTCCTTCCTTCCTTCCTGCCTGAGACACTCATTTCCTCTCCTGTCTCCTCCTTCCTGCCTGCCTGAGACTCTCATTTCCTCTCCTGTCTCCTCCTTCCTTCCTGCCTGCCTGAGACACTCATTTCCTCTCCTGTCTCCTCCTTCCTGCCTGCCTGAGACTCTCATTTCCTCTCCTGTCTCCTCCTTCCTTCCTGCCTGCCTGAGACACTCATTTCCTCTCCTGTCTCCTCCTTCCTTCCTGCCTGCCTGAGACACTCATTTCCTCTCCTGTCTCCTCCTTCCTTCCTGCCTGCCTGAGACACTCATTTCCTCTCCTGTCTCCTCCTTCCTTCCTGCCTGCCTGAGACACTCATTTCCTCTCCTGTCTCCTCCTTCCTTCCTGCCTGCCTGAGACACTCGTTTCCTCTCCTGTCTCCTCCTTCCTTCCTGCCTGCCTGAGACACTCATTTCCTCTCCTGTCTCCTCCTTCCTTCCTGCCGGCCTGAGACACTCATTTCCTCTCCTGTCTCCTCCTTCCTTCCTGCCTGCCTGAGACACTCGTTTCCTCTCCTGTCTCCTCCTTCCTGCCTGCCTGAGACACTCGTTTCCTCTCCTGTCTCCTCCTTCCTTCCTGCCTGCCTGAGACACTCGTTTCCTCTCCTGTCTCCTCCTTCCTGCCTGAGACACCCGTGGTGGGCGAGGTCAGTGACTGTTCAAACATCAGTCGCTCAGAGACTCTGGCAGCAGCCGAGCACTCCTCCTCCTCCTCACCTTCTGCCTCGTCGTCTTTATTACCGGAGTGCACAAAGAGGTGTGAACGCTGCCGGATGACAGTGTCACAGTGTCACAGTGTCACAGTGTCACAGTGTCGTTTTAGAGAGAAAGAGAGAGAGAGAGAGAGGTAAGTAGGTAGGTGGTGGTGGTGGTGGTGAGGCATTCATTTCACAGGTTTCAGTGTGTTTTGAGTTAACATGACACGGCCACCTGAGAAACTTAAATTGTATATTATGCTCATAACTGAAAAGCCGCCTTTTCATTTGGAAAGCAATTACACACTCACAACATAAACACGAAAAGTGTTTATGAAGTTGGCTCGTTTGTGACTCATCTGCAGTGAATATATATATATATAGGACAGACTAGAGCATCATGCTGGGTCGCTACGGTCCACATCGAGCTTCATAACGAGAATACACTGTAGAATAGACTGTGCAAGAATACAAATTTAAGTTTGGAAAACTGGGTAATTATTTTTCCATTAGCCGGCCGGTAAACATCGATCAACTGTAAGCTGTGAATGAAGTTTGGCAACATTCAGAAGCGACACTGCGACCAGCTTCAGTTACATGCTCATAGCGTTACTGCTGCGAGGAGCCGATGGCTGTTACCCGGTCTGCATTTAACGTTGGTTACAAAAGCACGTCGACAGTGTTTTCTCACTGCCACTAGTAGCTGGGTTGACAGATACTAGCTACTCCGACCGGCACACAGCCAGCGCTCCTCATTGCTCGTTAAAAATGTCCAAATAGGCGTTCTTCTTCTGATAAACTGGTCACCTATTTGGAATGTTACGTTCTCATCTGAAAACATTAACACTTTATAACAGTTTGGTTTTTTTTGGCTTGAAAACAGCTTTTTGGCCAGTCTAAAAATGATAAAGGTGGGAGTAATCTACTTCCGGGTCTAAAACGGAAAGACGATTACAAAATGACGTCATGCGGAAGCGTCCTTATATGGGCAAATACTGTATTTCCTCTAATAGTAACCGGGGCCTTTATTTACTGAGCCGCAGAGAGCCCCCGTCCTATATTAGAGCAGAGGCCTGTATTCGAGTGAGGCCTTTATTTCTTAATATTAAACTCTCATGGATATACTCCTTTATTTTCATGACTTTTATTGCAAAATATTGCATAAAACCAAACAACGCAAATAAATATTGGTGGTCACTCACTCACTCAGTATCCTCCTCCTCCTCATCTAGTATGTCGGTATCCTCCGCGTCATCATCATCAACATCATCCAGAACAACAAGTTCATTGTTGACCAGTTCCTCTTCATCTTCCTCATCCTCGGCTGCCTGTCTGTTCTCCTGGTCCCGCTAACGCAGCTGGGCGAGAGCCTCAGCGGCGCAGGGCTGTCCCTGCTTGAAGCAGTGGATGAGGTTGTCTTCACTCCCGATCACCCAGTCCACAAGCAGGCGTCGAGCAGGCGCTTTTAGGTTTCCACCTCCAGCTGTGTACTGCTTATCTGCGTCCCCAGCTATCCACTGGTCGTAGGCATCGTGCAGGCTCTGCTTGAAGGGCTGATTCCACATCACACTGTACCAAATTTTCCGCTGCATATTGCACAACGCTCTCTTTAAACTTAACGTCAAACTTTCGTCTGGTTCGTTTGGTCGGTGCCATGTTTGTTTTTATTTCTCTTGTCTGCGTCACGTCCGGTTACGTCACACGGTAGAGGCGTTGTGTTATGGGAAATTTACAGTACCGTATTCACCGTAGTTTTTGCTCCTTCGTTTTTTGTTTTTTTTTGACCCGGCCTGTATTGAGGGAGGCGCCTTTATTTGTCCGTGCAGGCAGTGCCCCCGTCCTATATTAGAGCAGAGGCCAGTAATGGAGTAGAGGCCACTAATAGAGGAAATACGGTAATAAGGTGAATAGGCACCACTGATAAACACAGTACTGTGTGTGGGCTAAAGGTGTCTTTACTTCACCATTCCTGCATGCCCTAGTCAGCTGTGTCACTCACAATCTCACTCACAAGAAAATAGAAACCCCCAAATAGGATCAAATCCCCTATCTTACAGCCACATTTTAAAAACAGGTAACAAACGTTTCCATCAGTGCAACATTCACCCTCTCCATAGTTTCACACACACACACACACACACACACACACACACGCACGCACGCACACACACACACACGCACACACAGACCTCCTGGCCCCCGGGCACACACACGCACACACACACACACACACACACACACACACACACACACACACACACGCGTGCACGCACACACACACACACACACACACACACACACACACACACACACACACTCACTCACTCACTCACTCACTCACTCACTCACTCACATACACACACACACACAGACCTCCTGGCCCCCGGGCACACACGCACGCACACACACACACACACACACACACACACACACACACACACACACACGCACACACACACAGGGGACAGCTCCTCATTATGGCCGGGAGGACATCTCCCCACTGTGTGGTGGATGGACATTATCGACCTTCTCCATCTCCTGGTGAAAACCTCTGTGCGGGACAGTGACAGGGGTCAGTGTGTGTGGAGCGAGAGGAGGAATGTGTAAGTGGAGGGGATTGATTGAGCGATAGGAGGGGTGACTCTAAGGGGGTATCAGGCTGTCACCATGGCTTTGCGTGGACAACATTGTAATATATCACATGTAACACTTGTCATACACC
>NC_139628.1:51324761-51414761 GCF_964638095.1 Poromitra crassiceps | reverse complement strand
CAGCACTACCGAGTGACGTCTCTATGGAAACAGACCCAGCGCCCAGCTTTAGTGACATAAACATGAATCATATCAATACATAAGAAAGCAACACAATGCTGCTGTTATGTTGCTCTCCATTCAATAGACACCTTGCACAGGCATTATGGCCCTTAAAGGGACAGCTCAGCCTAACATCCAAAATACATATATTCCCTCTCAACTGTAGTGCGAGGTTACCCAAGATAATCCACAGACCTTGTTATGAGCAGTTTCATGTAGGAACTATTTTCTTTTGACCGAACTACAGTACACCCGCTAGCTGCTAGCTAGTTCCTACAAGAGAAAATAGTTCCTATACATGAAACTGCTCACAACAAAGTCTGTGCATTATCTTGGGTAACCGGGTCATGATTTCTGGAAAGAGACATTGCTGTTGAGTTTTTCAAATGTATTCTTTTGGTGCTTCGAGCACCACAAGCCGAGTGCCATCCAGTTCCATTGTATTGTATTGTACTGCCGATATCTCCAAAACTCAGGCAACTAACACAAAACGATATAGATGGATAAATAGCACTACAGGTGAGAGGAAAAATATGTGTTTTGGATTTGAGGGTGAGCTGTCCCTTTAAGGACTCTATTGTAGACCATAAATGCATCTTTAACACATTAAGTGCCATAGACGACCTAACTCGTCTTACATAATCCAGCGCTTAAGTGCCAAGGACGGACTAACTCGTCTTACATAAAGATTTTTTTTTTTTGACAGTGGGACATCAATCAACCCCTTTTACATCTTCGAGATAACTATTTGGAGCAAGAGCATGTGTGTAATCTATTTTACCGACCACTAAGTGGCGACAGAGACCGAGAGAAGTCACAGCCACGGGACCCAAAAGCCACAAAAGCAGCCGCCTCCCGCGGAAATAGCTTGGCGATTTTACAGTCATTAGCCCGGACACACACACACAGAACGGACAGAGATCCCTTCCCCCCAGAGCCGCGCAGCAACGCGCGAACACACACACACACACACACACACACACACACACACACACACACACACACACACACACACACCGCGGAAGCAAGCCATTCAAGGAAATGGCGACGCGATTTTACAGTAATCCATTTCAGACTCGTCTTGCCCGACAGGCAGACAGGCAGGCAGGCAGCACAACGCGCTTCTGACACGCTCCTCCTTCCTCCTGGCTCTAGAGCCAGGAGGAAGGAGGAGAAGACACACGGAGGGAGGAGTTTGAATGAGAGGGGTGTTTCCTGTTGTTATGGAGGAAATTACTGTTCAAAACTATTGTTTAGAATGTCTGACGGTCTTACTGATGCCAAAAATGAATGGTTAAAGTGACTGTTTCACAAAAAGCCATTTATCTCTGAATAAATTTCCAGACGCTGAAACCATGCTGTACTCAACGGCTAATATCTACATAACTACTAACTCTGCAAACTAACTCTTTTAGACAGAGAAAGCACACATTCTATTAGTTATTTTTAGATGATTGATGTTCATGAATTCTTAACAGAAAAGAATCCTCGGCTGTTCTAAAATGAGCCAGAATCGTCAAAAACACCCCTGGCACAACTTACCTACAGGAATGAAAACATGGCTGGCATTCAATGTGTTAAAAACAAACATTCTCTCGTCAAAGCAGACAGTCGGACATCTAATGTAAGAGCAGTTTATAGTACAGTGATTTATGATCACCCGACGAACAACGCTTAAGATCAATTATTATTGTCCAATGGACATGGATGATAGAATATCATGTCCAATGGACATCAGCATCGACGATGAACTATGATCATGGTAGGTCGCAGCAACCATCATAAATTGCTGTGCTATAAACTGCCCTTTAGTCGGTGTGTTGTGTTCCTACAGACACTCTTGCATTCAGATCTTTTCCACTTTTGGGAAATGCTATGCACAGGATTTTGGTTTGTCTAGTGCTGGGCAATATATCGATATATCAATATCGTGATATGAGACTAGATATTGTCTTAGATTTTGGATATTGTCTTTTTTTTTTTTTGTCTTTATTTAAGATCCCCATTAGCTACAGCAGAGCTGCATCTATTCTTCCTGGGGTCAAACAACTTGCATAGTTTCAAGACATCAAACAACTTGCATAGTTTCAATCACATACCAAATTTACATTCTGTGTAAAAAATACATTCTGTACAAACGGTACAGTTTTGGATATTACATACATACATACATACATGCTGTACCTTTCAAGGTATTGCATACATCAGAAATACCTACATATCATTACAGATGTGTAGAATATACATAAACTACATCACATATTATGTATATATACCATTACCATATCTTATATATATAATTATACATATACGGTAACTATTACCATCACCATATATATTATATATTATCACAGTAGTAAGTGCTGTTTTACCAATAATTTAAAATGTTTTTTGCTTTTCTTTTGTGTAATATATGTGGGAAGGGTGTTCCATTCCTGCATACCTCTAAACATGACAGTTCTTTTCATCGCATTTGTTCTAACTACTGGAAGTGTAAAACCTCCTGCAGTAGCATGTCTAGTTGAGTATGTGTGCCTGTTATGACTTAGAGTTACATTTTCATACAGAGATAAGGGGTCTTTAGTGTCAAGAATATTCCACATAAACATAAGAAGTGAATAGAGTAGTCTATTTTTTACAAATGTAAATTTGTAAAATGTAAATGTAATTGTAATATCGTGATATGGCATAAGTCTTGTCTTTTCCTGGTTTTAAACGCTGAAACAGGGTAAGTTGATGTAATTTTCTGAACAGACAGTTCTAGCTGTTCTATTAATTGCCTTTACCCACTTAGTCATTATATCCACATTGCTGGTGATTATCAGAACTCTCACTGTGGCAATATTTTGTGAAAGCACCAGTAGTCAGGGATGTCTTGTTTTAATAAAAGTGCTTGTGTGACATTCGAACTTAATATTTAGTCCAATTCATAGAAAATATTGAGATATATATCGTGCATCGCCATTCAGCGCCCTAAAAGTACCAAGATGTGATTTTTGGTCCATATCGCCCAGCCCTAGATTTTAGATCTCAGACGTGCGCAGTGCTCTCTTCTCAATTGCCTCATGTTCAGATCAACAAATGCTGTGGTGCATTGTCTTATCATTCCAGACCCCTGATGCTTCAGTGATGGAGAGTCCAAAGCGCTCCTGGGACACCACGCCTATAATAGTCCACCGATGGGTCATTGAATTTGCCCAGGGCTGCATTACAGTAGCATCAGCCTGGAGGAATGCTGAGCTTCCAGGGGGATACGGAGAAGGTTTCAGCCAGCAGCAATTAAACAGAGAAATGATGCGTGAAATGGCAGGGGAGAGAGAGAGAGAGAGAGAGAGGGGGGGGGGGGGGGGGAGGTGGTAAACGGTAGAGAAAGGGGCGCAAGAAAAGTCCAAAATTTAGGAGGTGATAAGAAGGAGCGAAGATGGAAAAGATGGCGAGAAGAAGTTGAAAGTTGCGTGTGTGAAGTTGGGAGGAGAGGGAAGATTTAGGCCTTGCAAACAGTCATGCTGAGAGGCCAACTCTATCGTGGCAAAATGCAGCGTAAGCCTCTTCTGTATATCATGTGTGACAAAACTTCAACATCACTTTGCTGCGACTTGTCGAAATTTTGAAACAATATCTGAAGTCTGCTATCATCCAAGACCTTATGGTGGAATGAGAAAATCGGAGATGCGTAACTGCTATACTCTTACATGTTTGACAGAGCAAAAACCCTCAGAAACAAAATTGCTTGAAGAGCATTTCAAGTGCATAGCCGTTGAAACTTTTTTTTTAATTATTTTTACGATTGAGTATTTCCTCAAAAGCTAAGCTAGCTTGTAGAACACTGCACTGCGGAGCAAATGCATCACCTTTTGTTGACTCTGGGGGAAAAAAAATCCCTCGTTGAAATATGAAGGAGAGTAGACTAGCCAATGACACCAGCTTGGTTTGGATTCTTATATTGTTTGTACTGAGGATAGTCTTCAAACAGAGTTAGCAAGTTAGCTTGCTGAGCTAGAAATGCTAGTAAATGATGTGCCGATAGCGAGCAGGCTATGGTATTGCTTACCTGAAATAGCTGCAACTTGATGAAGGCTTCCTCTCCAAGCCACAGTATGTAAACACTGTAGCCTCTTAAACAATCACTGGGGTCCATAACAACATATTAGGAGTGATATTATATATATAAACGTATATATTTAGGGCTGTGAATCTTCACTGGCCTCACGATTCGATTCGATTACGATTCATCTGTCAACGATTTGATTCGATTCGATTAAACGATGCATCACGATGCATTGCGATGCATCTTAAATCGATGCATCACTTTTTCCGCAATACATGATTTATTTTTTCTCACTTTCTTTTTTCTCACTGTGTGGCTACTTTTAAAATAAAAGTGCATTTCGAATTGCATTGTATTATGATCCATAATTAAAATAAACAACTGCATGTACTTACATTCTATTTTATTTGATTATAATTTTTTTTTTTTTTTTTTAATAATCGATTTTTGATATTTGTTAATCGATGCAGAATCGTGCACGTCCGCATCGCGATGCATCTTATAATCGATTATTTTTGACACCCCTAATATATATATATATATATCCACTGCCAAACATCACAAAAAAAGTAGCAGTTTTCGTTGAATTTTAGTCCCCCCATTTCTGCTGTTTTCTTTCTTTCTATTCAAATCAAGTTCAATAATTGAGAATCCGTTTAGTTGAGCCTATATTTCTGTTTGTGTCTTTTCCTCCTCTCAGTTTTTCTGCTATGTGATTTGAGCCTCCGCCGACACCAGTTGAGCGGCCTGGACGAGCCTTGTCCGTCTCAGGCTCAGTAGGGCTATTTATTGTCTGTGATGATCTCGGGTCGCTTTGGATGGTTTGAATTTTCAGGCCCGTTGAGATGAGAACTCTGTCTATTCTACCATATCAAATCATACAAGCCTGGATTTGGATGCGTTTGTCAGCTGTTGCGTTGTCATTTGTTGTTGTGGCATGGTCTATCTATTGGCTATAAGCAATCTATCTTGCCATTGTGTGTGGCGTGGTGCAAGTTCCAACATAGCTGGGAATTGTCAGGGATATAATTTTTCTTGTCTTCTGATGCCCCCCCCCCCCAGCCCAAGTATACAAATCAAACTCCGGCCCTGATTGAGACTGTAACTTATCAGTATGCTTAGTATCTTACAAAGCCATTATTTTGCTTCATAGAGTATTGACTCCTTCTTCAATCAATCAATCAATCAATCAATATCCTTTATTTAACCAGGTAAAACAAAATTATGTCATGTTCGTGTTGTATTCGACATTCGTTCACTTTACTTGTGAACTTGTGGGAATTACTTCTGAAAGGTCCCGTAAAAAGGATTGCTGCCAATAATGAACTGAGCCTTTCTTCTTCCTAAAATAACATCCTGATCACTGTTTAAGAATATGCCTCTTACAATTTTTTTTTTTTTTTTTTTTACTCTTTTTTTATACAGGGGGAGTCTCACTGAGAGCAATGCTCTCTTTTTCAGGAGCACCCTGTTCACATTCACACACACACACATTCACACCTGGAAGCTGACCAGGACAACCACAGTCTGATCTGCTGGCCACGGATCAGCTCCACTGGAGCGGTCGGGGTTATAGGGGCCTTGCTCAAGGGCACCTCAGTGGTGGTAATGAGGGAGGGGCAAGCGCTGCCTTTTCACTTTTCCCCAGCCAGATTTATCCTGCCGGTCCCGGGGATTGAACCGACGACCTTACGGCCACAGGCTCGCTTCTCTAACCGTTGGGCCAACGGGAGGACAAGCAAAGGTCTATAGTGGCCCAAGAATAGTTTTAAATAAACAATGAACAACATTGAGCTGCAGGAAGCTGGTGACAACGCTGTGCGCCATTCTGGGGCGAGTTGCCATTTTTAGAAAAGACCAGTGGTGTTCAAAATAAAAATAAAAAAAGTCACAGAGAACAGGTGCCATGGTGTTGGCAGATCATAGTTTGATATTAAGGAGAGTGTGGAGAGGATGGGTGCTGAGGTGAAGATGTGAACCAGAGAACTAGCACACTTCACACTCCGCGTAGAGAGAGAGTGGCCGGCAATATGTGCAACCAAACAACACTAACTGGTACAATGCCTCTGTACGCTGACACAGCTGCCATGCCAGGGTGAGGAAGGTTGTTACTGTTCACTGTGCTCTCTGACAAATATGTGACCACATGTTGCTCAGACAGCCGAGAAAGTAGCACCAGCTAAGATGTTGACTGTATTTGGGGGGGAAAGGTTATAAAGTACGGTTTGAGATTGAGATCCTCTGTGTACCACCAGCCACAGCTTATAGAGGCCATTTTTACACCTGGCATTAACATGCGTTTTCTGCCATCAGATTGCAATCAGACAGTGCTTGACCACTTGAAATGCCAGGTGTAAACGCCCCCAAGACACATTGAAGACTGATTGCAATCTGACCGGCCAAACCACCTCCGGAGGTGGTCAGGGATGCATTGTGTACACATTGAACACAAGTGTAAATGCAACGTGTCCTCTCAATCTGGATACAGCAACTGTATGCACATTGAGACGACAACCATTTTGCGTGTTAATAAGTTATTCCCGATGTTATCTGGATAGGAGAAACGCATGTTAACGGCAGGTGTAAATGGAATCAGGCTAATGTGGTCACGCACAATCTGATTGCAATCTGATGGCAGAAAACGCATGTTAATGCCAGGTGTAAATGGCCTCTTTGAGTCAAATGCTGACATTGAATAATTGAGTCGTACTTCAGCAAGATGATGGGGATCTTCTGTGTAAGTGTAAGAGTGTGTGGGTTGGACTGACCATTGCACTGGTGGGCCGGTTCTTGATTGCCCACCCTAATTACCCGGTGTTACCAGACGGGCGAAGCAGGCGGCTATGTTATGGTTACTATTAATAGGGACCATGATGGAAAACGTTATTAATATTTGGACCGAGGGTTAAAAATATCAAAGCATTCCTTTAGGGTTTGGGAAGGGGTTAGATGAGCAAGTCCAGGGACTACAGATGTAAACTAGCCTTTTGGCTAATGCTGGCATATTTACAGCAATGTTTATTAATATGCACTGTCCCTGTCAAATAAACCAACAAATAAAAATAAAATAAAATGGAGTGCGAGACAATCTCAATCAACCTTTTTCCCCACGGCGCCATTACTTGTAGTAGTAACTCAGTAATATATTATTATATATATATATATACATATATATATATATATATTACAAATAGGATTTCAGTAATATTATACCAGTTACTTTGTCAAGTAACACAAGTTACAAATTGAGTAATTGTTCTTTTAATCAAAGCACATATTTAAATAAAGATACAATCATTTCCTAATCAAATGGTGTGTTTTTATGCAAATAACCACTTTAGATGACAATAACAAAGGAAAAGGATAACATTTAGAATTTTGGACGGTTTGCACTGACGGTTTAAATTATTTTTCGGGATGGTTCCGGGGCAGCGATGTCATTCTGCTACTGCAGTTATTTTGGTGAAAGCAATGCAAAAGTAATGTGATAAGTAACGAGTGACAGTAATATTTTAAAGTAACGTATTACTTTCAAATGAAAGTAACTACCGTAGTAATATGTAGTGTATTACATTTTGCAAGTAACTTGCCCAACACTGTTCCTAAGTAGGGTTGGGCCGATTGATGGACGATGCCCCCCCCCCCCCACACACACACACACACACACACAAACTCACTACCTCCTAAACTCAACTGAACTCCCCCCCCCCCCCATAAAACTGGAACTCATACTGTATCTAATTGAATGCCTGTGTAACTGGGACTGGTAAATTGATGTAAATTCCCTGCACATTAATGCCTATTTAACTTCGCCTTTAAATTTCATGTACATTCAATGTAAACTCTTATCTAACTCTGACTGTAAATTCATGTAAATCCACTGCCTATTTAACGTCTATTTAACTCAGTCTGTAAATCTCATGTAAATTCAATGTAAATTCATATTTATCATCCACAGAACACTTCACCGCGCATGTACATATTGTATATATTGACTCGATTTGATTGCACTTGCAACCTTGCGATTGCCGTTAGTTATCTTCCTACTTCTTATCTCTGTATATTGATGTAACCGCTACGCTGCATACAGACACTAAGACAAATTCCTTGTATGTAACTTGCATACTGTGGCAATAAAAGTGATTCTGATTCTGATTCTGATTCTGATGATGCCATCGCCATATTCAAATGCTTTGTCTCTCTCTCTCTCTCTCTCTCTCTCTCTCTCTCTCTCTCTCTCTCTCTCTCTCTCTCTCTCTCTCTCATGGTGCAGGCTGAGGGCAGGTCATGTATGGCTCATGCACACAGTGTAGCGTGTAGCTTCATCAGATAGACTGTATAGTTTTCCTGGCTGGGCGGTGCTTGGACCTTTAGGACCAATCACGTGCTTAAACGCGGCAAAGCAACACCACCACCACCGGGGTGCGCCAGCCGGGTGACAAACCACACTAAGAGGTTCGCCATGTCAATAAAGAAGAAACTACACATTTATTTCCTGTTTTCAACCCAATCCGAGCACATGTTTGTTAGTATGAAGTAGCTCCATTGTGAGTGAAGCCTAGCTATTGGCTGCTGCGTTTTTTGCCAGTGTTCGCCTGCTGTCCACTGTGTGATATCCAAGCCACACACAGCCGTCCACGCCACAGTAGAACCTCCTGAGAAGCACCCCAGAGTTGTTTGTTTTGCACCACCACCCACTCCATCCCCAACCCACCCCTCAACAACGCCATTGTCCATCTGCCAACCCTATCTCCTAAGTACCAAATAAGAGCGATGTGCCAAATAATTGTCCAGAGCCGGTGTTTTTGGAAGGATCTAATAATGCCCTGTGCAGCAGCAGAAAAGGCTTTGTCCTCATCTGCAGGGACTTTCTAAAGTAGGTTACTTTCTACTTGATTTGATATTCTATACTTACAGTGTATACATTTATTATTCTTTTTGTGAGGAAGTTGTCTCTCAAATATCAAAACAGAACTTTATTTCATAGAAAACTGGGATACTACTATTAGCTCTAAGATTGAAAATCTCCGGTGAGGAGAAAAGAGAAAACTGTTGAGCTGTCGGCTATACACAGAACCTAAATCACTAAATCTCAAGTCATGGAAGGAAGAGATTCAAACATTTAAATTTAAAAGGCATTTATTAATATGTACACAGCCAATCAAAGGAGAGCAATATATCAAGACACATGCAAACGATCTGTGTGGAATAAGCAGTGTGGCCGAAAACAAGGACCTGCCCACCCCTTCAAACAAATGTAATATAAACCATAAAATACTATTCATTGTATATGACATGGCAGATGGCAAATACCAAACTAACAAAATGACCACCAGAAGCTCTCTATGCTCAGCCATGATCCAAAACACTAGGCTATCCAATCAAATATCCATCCTATCCAATATACATTAACGGCATGTGACCCACGCTACTCCTCCTCTGATTGGTTAGCCTCCTTGCCTTCTATGCATTCCAGAGGAGCAGAGAGCAGATGAAAATGTACATACAATGTCAGGTCCTCCAACTAAAAAAAAGGGCACACTGACTTGACAACCAAATTTGAAAATGGCACTGCTATGTATTACCTAAGCATAGGAGATGTAGCAATAGATTACAAGAAGTTCAAAATCAATCTCCTCATTTAAATCAGGATCGCTACAAGCATGCGTATGCATTTTCTATCATTTCTATAATTTTCTATAATAAGAACTATAATTTCTAATCAAAATAACGTGCGTCCCTCTTGGCTGTTTCTTGGCCATGTTTGGCATACTCTCTCATTAAAGAGGTTATTGTCAGACTCGGACCTCTTTCAAAGCTGGTTCATGCTGTTAATCGGCATTGAAATCAATGTATATCCTCTGCTACTGCCTTTGTGATCAAATGTCTTTTATTCTTATATGTAAGAACAAATGCCCCTATTACAGCCCTCAAATTACTATAAGCAATTAAGCCTATACTGTAACCAATTAAGCCTCTAATGTAAGCAATTAAGCCTCTACTGTAAGCAATTAGCCTCTACTGTCAGCAATTAAGCCTCTAATGTAAGCAATTTAGCCTCTATTCAGTTTGGATCTCAAATTTTTCTTTAGGTATTAAGCGTAGTATACTTAACTCAAATCTTATTTGAACTTTTCAAAATGTCACGGTTTCATGTGGCAGAACTGGGAGCTCACCCTACTATACGCACTTACCGTAGAAGGGCCTGCACTCTCAAACGCAGACAAACCAGACTTCATATCATCATCTGATCTGAGTGCGCCACAGACCTGGCTTTCTCTTGACACGGTTTCTTGTAATAAGAGAAGAATGCACCCACTTCACTCCGGCTCAAACATATTTGCGGTATCGTCAATATATAGCTGAGATGTGGACGCTTCAAGCTCGGGTGGTGAAGTTGCGTTGACAACTTTTCAACCGGCGCCAGGGGTGGAATCCATGTTTAAGGGATGAGCAGCGTTTTTTTGAAAAGCAGTGGGAAGTGATTTCTGGGTTTTGCCTGCCTCTTTACACGCAGGCTTATTAAGAGTTCAGCCAAGCCGCTATCGACGGCCGCAGCTGCACGTCTGCGGAGAGCTTCCCGGGCACCCTCGTGCACAAACGAAGGGCTAGGGGTCCAGTGGAGAATTCCAGAGATGAGAGAGGAAGAAGCTTTTTAAAATAGGACGTACGGAGACTCTTTACGAGCATGTCGGTGACCAGAGTGATGTGCGGGGGGGAAGGGGGGGGGGGGGGGGGGTCCTCGGATGACTTCTGCACAGACCCAAACAGACATCATCGCACGTACATCGCCCGAGCTGCCACCGTGGACCGTGGCCCCCCCCTAACGAGAGGCTGCTCCGTGAGCCTGCAGTGTGGAGAAAATCATCCCGGAGTCGCTCCTATAAACTTTCAAAATGTCCACGCGAGCGAGGCGCTAACTTTAGCTCTAAATCAACGTCACGCTTTTTCCCCCACGCAGCCCCAGCCAGCATGCACAAAGCCAGACTCAACTGTCCAGCAGCTGCGAGGGAAGGGTGGTGCCTGTGACATACAGATGCATCGGAGACACACGATCGTCGATCCCCACCTGCATGTTTTTTTTAATGTATTATGAATTGTCTCCCCTTTCTACAATAATTATCCTACCTGGAATAACAAGTAATGAACTAGAATAAAGGCTGGAAATAGATCGGTGTGGAATTACACTAGATCCATTATCTGTGTGAGCAGCAGCTCCTTGGCTGCCCCACATAGCCACCGCGCCGCCCGCACCTCCTCCCTCTCCTCCTCCATCTAATCCTGCCAGAGGAGTTTAATTTACTGCCCAGAGTTTCCCTCACACAATTTCTTTAAAAGTACATTTTATGAGACTGCAATTCCATTTCACAGGGGGCCCCTGTACACTAAATCCTATTTGCGGAGCGTCATACGCGCTCACATTAACATGACAAAAGTGCCAGTCTGCAGTCCTGTGCTTTTGCTCTCGCCCGGGTATTATCGCCCGCTGAAGCACTTTATAGGACACCCCGAGTGCCGAGCCCCTTGTCCATCAGCAGAGCTGGTAGATTGTCTATAGCGCCCAGGCAAGAAGAGTCCATGGAGGAGTGGGAGATAAAAGCGGCTCGGATACACAAACGGCAGCAGACACCTGATATGAATCAATCATATATCAGTGCTCACATTCTTCAACAAAAAAAATAAAAAATAAAATAAACGACCCTATAGCTTAAATCTTGTGTTTGCGTGCTTCAGTGGGGTCAAGGATTCACAGCACCGAGGAGCTACATAGTACCACAGTGCGTTAGCAGCAGCTGACCTATACAGAAAGCCATCTGTTTGCTGCTATACGTGTGATTGATGTTTTCAAAGTGACAGCAGCCGCACATACAGTATTAACAGTCAACTCTGACCCTTCAAATATTGTCCATTTTACTTTTTGTGAGTTTTACTCTGTATACGAGTGTGTGTGTGTGTGTAAATATATATATATATATATTTTTATATATATATATATATATATTTTTTTATACACACACACAAACACACACACACAACACAACACACTAGTTTAGATGTTTAGATGGTGAAGAATCCACTCAATATAACAAGCTTGTTCAATTTTCAGCGTCATTTTCTCTGAATGTTGATTTTACGAACATTCAAATGTGCATATTTTCTTCAACTATACACTCACATCATTATATCCAATCAACATAAATCCAATTTGAACAATAATTTAGAAGGAAAAAACAACCTTGTAAAAATACACATTGGGGAAAAACTCCATCATGTACAGAAGCTGTTTTTCCTGCAGGTCCCAAACTGTGAGTAGTGAGGCACGGCGAGAGGCCATATGCTCCGGTCTCAGCAGCCAATGGCAGTGCGGTGCTCGTCATTAACGAGCTGTAATTGATTGCAACATTAGTGGTGCTGCTAAGCAAAGGGTCTTTCGTGACCTTTGACCTTTTTGCCACAGCTGGATATTTACAAGCCCACAGGTGAAAATGACATCCTGCCAAAATTAGATTGTCCTTCCAAAATGAGACATCTACTATTATATCTTAAAGTAAGCGACAGCTACAAAAATGATTGATATTAGGCTACATTTCTAACAAATTACCTGACTTAGCAATATACTGTATAGCAGCTAACGTACAGTCATGAATCCTACAGAATTTTGACATATTGAGTGATACAACTTTTTGTTTTGTTTTGTTTTCCACAAAATGCATACACGTTACCATAACTATTTTTGGCTGACTCTTTTTTGTCTAGGGTTTTCAATCTCTCTCCGACATCCCATATAGCTCCTTTAACATCAAAACCAACCAGCCATGAACATTTTGAATGAATGAATGAAATTCAATTAATGTTAGCATAGGCTTTACCGGCATACAGTAGGTTATAACCAGGCGGCAAGCACGGGTTTGGACATGCGGAGGTGATAGTTCCTCAAATGGCCACTTGAGGCTAGCTCAAAAAGGGAGTTGTTCCGCATTCGCCCCCATGTTAAAATGCCTGACTTTACAACGAGATGAAACATGTCTACATCCTGGTTCAAAAAACAGGTTTTTGGTCTTTATAGCTATATAGCTATAATTTCACCCTTCATGACAACTGTATACGGGTGTGTGTGGGGGCGGGTTATATTAATCACCCATTTCGAGAAAAATAGATGATAGAAAAGACTATTTGGGCGTGATTGACAGGTCGCCAGTCCAGTGACCGCGCAGCTCGCCGATCATGGACCAATAGCAGGCGGGGGCGGCGGCTCTGTGGGAAACGCCTGATCTGGCCCCATCTCGTGCGTGAAGCACAAGAACCAAGATGCCAGAGGCCAAAACACCAAACTAGAGGCTTCAAAACACCAGACCAACGGGTGACGCCACGGTGATTCCGTCCATATTTTGGATACATCTATTCACCTTATTCACCACGCCCACTTTTTCTCTCTTCCGCGTTCGACGCAACGTATTTGTTCTTCCAGTTCACCCCTAGTTGGCGGCCATTTTCAAAATAAAACGTCAGTATGAATGAAGTTTGGCAACATTCAGAATTAAGCTACACTGCGGCCAACTTCAGTTGCATGTTCATAACGTTACTGCTGCGAGGAGCCGATGGCTGTACCCGGTCGGCATTTAACGTTAGTTACAAAAGCACGTCGACAGTGTTTTCTCACTGCCAGTAGCCTAACTACAGTAGGGTTTGACAGATAGCTAGTCCGACCGGTGTCAGCACAGTCAGCGCTCCCGGTCCTCGCTGCTCGTTAAGGATTTCCAATAGGCGTTATTCTGATAAACTGGTCACATATATGTTACGTTCTGACCCGACAAATATCAAAACTTTAAAACAGTTTTGGTTTTTTTTTTGCTTGAAAACAGCTTTTTGGCAAGTCTAAATGACTGCGGTAGGCGTACTCTACGTCCGTGTTTAAAACCGGAAAGACGATTACGAAATGAAGTCATGCAGAAGCGTCCTTGTATGGGCAAAGAATAAGGTGAATAGAGACACTGCATGAAATAGGCCACGCCCATCACAGGGGAAAAGCTCCGTTCATTTCCACACACCAGCTAGTGTCCTCTAGAGAGAGAGTGGCGTCAGCGGAGGACCAAAATGCGAGACTCATTAGCTAATGAACAGCCAGGAAGAATGGGTCTCGCGCTACTTTTGCATGCCAAAATAAAGCTGATAATGTACAATTTGATTCAAGGGATGAAAAACCCTTTCAGAGTACAACACAAACTGTCTATTTTGCTGCAACTCGACAGTGCTGCTTTTTTTACTCAAGAGTTCCAGGAGCTTACTTCCTGGAAAAAAACTGGTCCATTGGAGCGAATGAGATGTCGGGACTCTTCTATCTAGATGGCTCTGACACCAGCGACATTTTCCTTGAATTAAACATAGCTAAAAGCTGTTGTGTGGTGGGCTGCGCAGACAACAAATGTAAAAAATCGCCAGTTAAGGTTTTTTTGTACTCCCGAGGAAAACAAGGAAGCCATTGAGAATTGGTGAGAAGAAAAATGTGGATGTTGCTGTCAATGAAGTAAGTTGGAGTGTTCATCCTCTGTATATACAATCTTTTTGT
The DNA here is from genome assembly GCF_964638095.1 of Poromitra crassiceps. Taxonomy (NCBI): domain Eukaryota; kingdom Metazoa; phylum Chordata; class Actinopteri; order Beryciformes; family Melamphaidae; genus Poromitra; species Poromitra crassiceps. The sequence continues at coordinate 51,400,104 of NC_139628.1, read as the reverse complement.
GCAACACGCAACCATGCACGCGACATAGGAGAACGCCAGGATTGGACAGGAGTTTGTGTTTTCCCCCCGTTTTGGGCGTGGTTTCTGAATGATGACGCGCTCCGCAGTGTCTCTATAACACACACGACACAGGGTCAGGGGTCACCTGCTTCCACGCCCCTTCCCTCGGCCCTCCTCGTCGCTCCTGCTTCTCCTCGTCGCTCCTCCTCGTCGCTCCTCCTCGTCGCTCCTGCTTCTCCGACCAGCTCCGTCGTCCAGCGCGGGCCACTTGGCAGGCGCCTGGTCACATGACCGGCTCACACTGTGTTGTACTGAAGCTTTGACTCCAGCGTGCAGGGCCCGCTAATGCGGGAACATGACGAACAGACGAACACACCCAGACAAACAAACAGTCACTGGCAGGGGGTGTGTTCAGTCACACGTTCACAACGCAGTCTCTCTCCTTAGTTTCGCTACCCAAGAGTTCATCTCTCAGCGAGAGGAGGCCTCCCGCTCGACAGATAACTTCATGCTTCTCCTTGTTTCCCCTCCAGAAGCTGGCACTCAGACCCCGTATCACTGTCCAGACCCACGCTGTGTTGGCATGTTGGCATCTCAAACCAGGCTGTCTCTCTGGGTCTCACTAGGCTCCCTTGCGCAGGTTGGAAAGCGCTTGCCCAAATAGTTATTAGGCCCCGCCCACCTAGCCAAACAGCCCCAAAAAATGACCCACATTCCATTCAAATAATATGGTGGGTGATTGACCGCTAACCCAACCAATGACTGCACAAGACTGACATTTAATATGACCAATGCCTCACGGATGAGGCCGCAACATCGCATTTCGGCAGCGAAATCTCTTGTTTTCACAGGATATCATTTGGTTTATGGCTTTTTTTCACTGGACATTTGATCTAAAAGAGAATCTTTGACTGGACATAATGCGTTAACTGATTGATTGAGTTTTTTTTATTTTATTTTTATGTTTCATCACATTCATTATAGCCTATTACTGACATCTGCTCAGGGCTTCCTATACTGTAGAGCAGTGTGTGGACAGCCTAACCAACCATCCAGTGGAATTAGAAAGACATCCAGACATGCAATGTGTTAGAGCTCTTGATGGTTTCAAGAGTCACCATCCATGGCCGTAGTGAAGGCTTAACCCATTGATACCGGATGCAGCATTTGTGTGTGTATCCCTTTAAGACCGCGAACCACGTCACAAATGAGGGATATACACGCAAATGCTGCATCAGGTATCAGTGGGTTAACTACTCAAGTTGTTCAAGTGTTGGCATTGTGTTTATGCCGTTAAAGACCACTTTATCTGTAGAAAACCCTGATAACAGGGTTCCTAACGCAGGTCTGGAAAAGTATTAAACATTCATTCCCAGTCTTGAATAGTTAGGGGAATTCGAAAACAATCTCGAGAAAAGATGGACGATCTTGTGCTTCAGATCCCATAAACACATAATTATAGCTTTTGTGTTGTAGAGCCACTTTGAGTCCACCGTGTTTGTTGATGTGAAGAATAATTTAGATAGAGAGATACTTATTACCCAGCTGTCAAATAACAAACCAGAATCAAATCCAGGGTCTGGGAATAAATATGGGATTTTCAAATGGAAACTGTGCAGGAACCCTGCCAATCTTCTCACATATCCTGATATTGTGTGGTTGTGTAGAATCTTCAACGACAGTGATATGACAGAGCAGAGGCAAGATGTCTATCTGTGTGAGTTATATTATATAACACCAGACAACATCTTCAAAACAAATCAAGGTCTGGGGAAAAAGTATGGAATATTCGGATTGAAATGTGTCAGAAACCCCTGTGATAAGCAATCAATCAATAATCACAATATCTATACATTATAGGTCTAGAATGTTTACATCTCAATCATTAGAATGTTTGCATTGCATAATTGTACACTTATCTGGCAGCAGTTAGAGAGAGAGAGAGAGAGAGAGAGAGAGAGAGAGAGAGAGAGAGAGAGAGAGAGAGAGAGAGAGAGAGAGAGAGAGAGAGAGAGAGAGAGAGAGAGAGAGAGAGAGAGAGAGAGAGAGAGAGAAGATGCATGACACCCTAAGCCGGCAATCAAAAGTTCAAAAACTGCTGTCTGTGCAGGTTTACGGTGGTAACCTTCCAACGTGTGACAGTATTTACATAAAGGATTCAGGCTTGGCTGGAATATTAATTATTGATATGAATTGTAATGAATGATTTATAACCAAAGACAATCAGAAGCTGCCGTCTTATATATTTATAACTCAAGGACCTGCTGTCATTGTTTAGACCTGTACCTTCTAGCAGCAGCTCCTGGGTTACACAGCGGCGCAGGGCTTTTGTTCCCCTCTCCATTGTACTCTGCCTTCAAAGACACTCGCTATTGGCTGTTCAGCAGAAAATGTGCTCAGGAGATAACTTCTGGCCTTCTTTCAAAATGTGCTCTTGTAGGGTGCATGCATACAGCATACAGCTAGGTGGCGACGCGCTCGCCCCGAGGCTGCACTTAACACGCACCTTTCCCCAAGCCTTTTTATTCAGACACAATAAATAAATAAATAAATAATGTTCACACATTCGGCAGTGACCTTTACTACTGAGCGGTTTTGAATAGCATTTTCATATTTTCCTCTTTAAATATTTCCCCTTCAAAAGTTTACATTTGATTGGCTAAGGAGCGACGGACGGGTGGATTTGCTGCAGTTCCTTTGCAGCAGAAGAGACAGGATAAACAAAACAAAACAATTCAAACGGACAGAAATAACTCTGCCTGAGCTATATCAGATCAGTCCTAATCCATTTTGTGTTCATCTCAATGAGAACGATGCTGTGCTCAAGTAGGCACTTAGCTCACGACCATTATCACTGTATTTGGAGGCCGTAGCAATATGCAGAGTGCTTTTGATAAATGTGTTCTATTAACACAGACAGTAAAACGAGGTAATATGTTGATGTGGTCCTGTAGTAGAAATGCATTTTGCTTTCTTAAGTGACTCAGTCACCCGTGGGAGTTGGAGCAACACGATTGGGCCAAATTGATCTTCGGGTGGAATTAACCCCACTCTGATTGGCGCTATTGTAATCGGCGGTCAGGCAGGTTACTGTAATACACGGCGTGCAATTGATAATTAGGAGCATTCCAATCTGGGGAGTAAATTAATTCCTATGAGTGAATGAGGTTTCCACAATCTGCAGGTTCATCGGTTGTTAATCAAAGTAGCCCTCCATCCTGTATAAGGCAAATGGCTGATGTACACTTTGCGCACACAATTAACTCTAAATCGTAATTGTATGTAAATTTTTGATTTATTAGACTCCAAATTGCCAAAATGACGTGCTTCACGCGTGGACATGCCGAGCCGTCCCGTGAAACCACGGTCCCGTGATGCAACATTTGCCCTCTGGGAATTTCTTTCCTCGCCTATTCAACAACCTTGAATTTACTGTGAGGATTTAACGCCCGAATGATCTCGCTCCCTGCCATTTCAACAAAGGCGTAGTGCGCCGTATCGTACACATAGCGGTAAATCTATCGTGTGCTGTAAAGATGCCCATTTCATCTTGGCTATTGCACAAAAGACCCACTCGCACAATGTTATCCTCCTACTCTCTTGCACCCACGCATACGGTACTTATTGTCGAGTGCCATATTCTTTCCATTGTGAAGGAGGTTCAGTTCTGAAGAAAGTTCGAGGAGGAAATCAACGGCTTCAGAGGAGAGTGGCCCAGCTCAGTTCTGATGCTAATTTAGTATATCTTTTCACTCCGTGTGCTCGTGTTACATGACTATACACTGATGGTTTTGTGCAACATCCATATGCTGCATGGAGATGTTCTTTCATATTAATAGTACAAACCAGATGGCCTCAGAAGCGAGTGAGAAGAAAGCATAAGCGCTGGGAAGATGACTTACTCCGACATCAAAACCATCAATCTCTTTCTGAAGGCTTTCTCTTCCATTCATAAATCAATATTTCTGCCTCCTCCGTTAGTCAAAGGGAATTGCAACATTGCATGATTTTGCAACATACGGCGGAGTTCAAAAGGCTTTGCATATTCATGAGAATTATGCCGGCGAGTCCCCTCTCATGGCTAAGCCTCAGTCTCGTGACGGTGCTCGCACCTCTTCTCCAGGATCCTGTCTGAAGTGGGCCATCTCTCAACTGCTTTTGGCAGCTATGGGCGCAAGGCAAGCTAGGTAGCCGTTGTAGGAGACAGGCGGACCCATATTGCTGCAAAGCTGGCCCAACAGTTAACGGAACCTAAACCAAGCACGGCCACGTTTAACCAAACCCGGGACAGCTTGGTTTGGGGACGCGAGTGACGCACTTCCTCCGTCTTTGCGGGCTATTCAAGAGGTTGAATGCAAACTCTAAAAGGCGCTTTTGACATTTGAAAGGATGCAAATTACTTCTGTATTGGCCTCACAAATGAAGCTATTAGCCGTTTTCATTTCCCACCCCAATTCACCAATTTTGTGGCTAAACGGCAGGAAGTAACACAGGTGCAAGTAGAACATTAATGAGGGTTTCCAACTTCCAATCCATTTGGTGATCCAGTGCCGGGGCCCTCCTTACTGTTTTGCTTCTGTCACTTCCTGCATTTTAGACACAAAATGGGTGAATTGGGTGGGAAGTGAAAACGGCTAACGAGCTAGCCCACTGTATACGCAGCATGACGATGCTAACGAGCTAGCCCACTGTATACGCAGCATGACGATGCTAACGAGCTAGCCCACTGTATACGCAGCATGACGATGCTAACGAGCTAGCCCACTGTATACGCAGCATGACGATGCTAACGAGCTAGCCCACTGTATACGCAGCATGACGATGCTAACGAGCTAGCCCACTGTATACGCAGCATGAAGATGCTTAATGCTGCTTACTAGATAACTCATTCAAAAACAAACAGGTCCAACTTAAAGGGATACACCACTTTTTTGAAAGTTTAGCTCATTTGCCACATCTCCCCCCCCCCCCCCCCCCAAATAACCAAGATACACCATGCCTTACCGGCACTGTCCGCTCAGTTTACAGTGAGCTACAGTCGTGAAGTTAGTAATTATCGCAATAGAATGGAGGGTACAGCTGTTAAAAATCTGCCAAAACACACATCTCACGGCGCCAAAATACATGTTGTGCTTCGGGGTACTCGCCACACGATGGAATATTAATCCAAAATGCACATAATCTGTCTTTTTGGAAGGAAAAGAGGCCGGCGGCCATGTTTGGAAAGTAGTGGTGTACCTTGGTTATGTGGGGGGGGATGTGGCAAATGAGCTAAACTTCCAAAAAAAAGTGGTGTATCCCTTTAAAATGAAGTTAAAATGATATAGTTAATGACGCTTCCACATACCGGCGGTGTCCATTCGCTGGAATAAACCGATTGGAATCTTCACGTTTCCAACACCTTTGATAATGTTCAATTGAAGCTCGTGCTGCACAATTTGGCTTTGAATCGGCCTTCCTTTTTCGAGAGCATTGTTTGGATTATCTCTGCTTTACAAAGCCTCTGTTTGCCCCTTTTTCCCTGGCATCCGTTATCTACAGTCGCAGCTGCGTGGCACCTAGGAGAGAAGATCCCCCTCGTCTTGCCCATCCAGTCACGCACTCCTTTATTTATCCCTCCCGCATTCACCAAAACACCACCTGACATGTCTCCAAGCTGAGGAGCTAACCTGCTAGGAACATGGCTACTAGCCCCACCACCCGCCTTGGCGAGAAACAGGCACTTTCAATCGCTGGAAAGGGGGGGCCTATACGCTGCACTGATGTGCCATCGTGCAATCTGCGTGGACTGGCTGATGGCTGCACTTGGTTCCAGTCCCTTTGCCAACGTGAAACATCCCCTATCGGAGGCGCTTTAGATGGCGTGCCAGACAGTGTTCCCGCTCTCCTTTGACTGGCTGACGACTGTGAGGCGGCCGTGCCAAGATCGCTGGTGCTGCTTTGGAATATGCCAATTAGTTGTGCTATTGTCGATGCGGATGCCCATTGCAAAGCGCATTACACGTTTCCAACTATATGTTATTGGCTGGCTAGGTGTAATGTCTGCTTCTTCACATCGGCGCCCGAATAACCTTGCAGGTTCTCTCAACAGTGGTATGGATACTAGCTATGGGGACAGATGGACAGACAGCAGTGGGGGGAATCACGATCAATCAAAATCTTATCAAAGGCCCACACGCAAATATGCGATCTTTGTGCCATTACTGAGATTTGTTGTGAATATTTTTGCATTTGTGCACTCGTGATTATGCCATAATTGTCTGAATATGCAAAATACCCCTTTATTTACTAATTGGTGACCACACACCAACTGCTACCGACAGGACATTTCAACACAATATCACTGATTAGCAGGGCTGTTAAGGTTTTACTTTTCTGAAGTCACACAGTCGGCAATGACGCTGCGCTGAAAAGTTATAGCGAGTAATCTCCTGAGTATGAAATGATCTGCGGCGAACTAACCTGACGCTGCCGGATGATTTGTTTTCATATAACCATCTGGGAATGAGTCGTTGAGGAAACCGTTTCAAAGGGGAGGCACTTTCAAAAAAAGACCTGCCAGCTGATTGGATGAACCATCTGTCTATCACGCGCTCGCTCTCGCTGGCGTCACACCAAAAGCCCGCCTCGTAGCTGCCTCATAGGATGCTGATTGGTGTGAACCACTGGTGGTTTGGATTCAAACCGATAGATTGGAGCGTGGCCAGATGGACTTGATGGTCGTGTGATCGTGACCTCATGCGAGTCAAAGTGAATGGCGAACACTCCAACTGATCCAAACACATCTGTTTGATTTGTCTGATGTAACATCATGTTTGGAGAAAAGAGAGCACAGCAGCGAAGGATTGTGTGTGTGTGTGTGTGTGTGTGTGTCCCATTTCAGAATTGTTTTGTTAAAAATGAACTGGACAGCAAAAATATTACCACGTAAGATAAAAGATAAAAAAAAGTGCCGCTATTCCTCTTTGATTTAGTTTTGTTGCCCAAAAATAAATGCACTGCACAGCATAGACATATATTTACACACACATATGTATATGTATGTACCGGTATGTATATATATATATATACGGTACATACTACAGTATGTGTGTCCCCTGTGTTCCCTTAGTTTCATATGTAGTGGAAATATATATATATACAGTATATATATATATATATATATATGTATGTATGTGTGTATATATATATATATATATATATATATATATATATATATATATATATATATATATATATATATGAAGACTTCATTTGCAAAAACAGATAAACGCCATTCTTAAAATGAACAAACATCTGTTTGATACTCCCTGGAGTGCACATAGAAAACATTATTGAGGTGATTTATGTGAAAATTATCAGATGAATATGTTTTAGTATGATTGATAAATAAATAAAAATCCCCAAAATGAATTAATTACAGTATAAATACATCAATATATAAAATAAAATGATAAAAAAATCCAAACGGAGATACCTGTTTTTGCAAATGAACTCTTCATATATACGGTATATACTGTATATATATATATTTTTCCACTATGAAATGAAGGGAACACAGGGGACCTGTGTGGCGATGAGGAAGTCATTGTGTTTTTGCCTGATTAATCAAGCCTGTATTCAGACACACACACACACTACCCCAGCAAGGCATTGTTCTGCTCAGCATTGTTGAGCAGTAAATCATGTGTTTGGGGGGGTTCCACACGAGGGTCAATGCGAGGGAGGGGAAGAGAGAGGGTAGAACAGGCGGAGGAGAGAAAACGAGGGAGGGAGGGAGGGAGGGAGGGAGGGAGGGAGGGAGAGCACAAACGAAGGCAGGGAGGAGTTTTAAGGCCCTGGGTGAGTGCAGAGAAGCCTGTGGGGATCAGTGTGTACAAGGGCGGCAATTACACTTGATGGAGTGCCTCCCTCCTCCAACAGCCCCTCTTCAGCAGCCATTTCCCCCTGGTGCGCGCCACACCAGAGCCACATACATCTTCCCCCCGCTGCAAAGGATCTCATTAACCAGCCGTGGATGGAGACGTCACTTATCTTTATCAAACATATGCACAAGTGCCCCCTTCTGATTCTCTTCCCTCTCTTCTGTCTCCTCCTCCGTCTCTCTCTCTCTCTCTCTCTCTCTCTCTCTCTCTCTCTCTCTCTCTCTCTCTCTCTCTCTCTCTCTCTCTCTCTCTCTCTCTCTCTCTCTCACAGACTGAAGATGCATTGTCTCAGAGGTGAATCCCAGTCATTTATAGCAGCATATAAAAGGCAAGATGGGAGGTTAGTCTGCTGAAATGGAACAACTTTCTTCATTACTAAGCAAATCGCGGGGCTTTCTATTTCTGCGGCAGGGAGGGAGGGAGGGTTGGGAGAGAGAACTCATTTCCTTTTCAAGTAAATGACAGTAATGGGCATAATTAGCACTATAAAGTTGAAGCGAGAGCCATGAGAATATGGAAATGAATGCCTATTTCAATGTCGTAAATGACTTCCCCCCTAATACATGTTCCAGCAAACCCTTTAAGTAGGTTAAGTGGCCTTTATTTTGGAGATTGGATTTTTTTTTTTTTTTTTTTTTTTGTAGGAATGGATTAGCAAATTTCCAATAGTGAATGAGCCCCGTCTGTCAGCAGGTGAGAGACTTGAAAAGACCCACTAAACAATAGGAGCCAGCAGCCACGAGGTCGAATAATTTCACTGCTTTGCACAGCCTCACATCACTTGCGCGCGCGCGCGCACACACACACCTACACACACACACACACACACACACACACACACACACACACACACACACACACACACACACACACACACACAAGACCTGCAAGACCCCCAGAGGGAGTGGCTTTTATAGTGTGGTTACAGGTAGCGTTGCCACAGGAGAGATGGTGAAAAATAGTACTGACGGACGAATCAAATCACTTCTTTTCCTTTCTCCTTTTTTTGCCCGTGAATACACAAGCTGAGAATTTCAAGGGTGGATGACCCGCTTAAATTCAATTTCCATTTTCAAAAATGATCTACGTCCTCACAAAAAAAGATTATTCGCCAGGGTTTTGGATGGTAATTAATATCAGCCAAGAGAGAAAAATATCTACTGTGGTTTAGGTGTGAAATCAAAATGAAAGAAGGGCTCAGAGGTCATCTCCTCTTGCATGACCCCACAAGGTTCTTCCAGCTGCGTTCACACTTTCTTATAAAGTAAGCACGTTCCTCATTTACAAGACGCCTACTGCGGGGGAGTCCATCTTTCTTTCTTTCTTTCTTTTCGGGGCCATCTTGGATCGTTTCCAGGGCAATTTGATCAAATGTTGGGAGTTCTTCTATGTTGCACGACAGACCAATATTTATTTATTTATTTATTTATTTATTTATTTATTTATTTATTTATTTATTTAATATTATTTGGAAGGGACGGATACAGAATGAATAGACGTGCAAATGACAGTTATCCAATGCTAGTATCGTAGTGCTTATAGCGGTTGCTGGTTTGTAGCAGCTGTCCCTATATAGGAGGTCTATGTGTGAAAATAAAAAGTTCAAACGGCCACATACACACACACCGTCACACACACACACACACACACACACACACACACACACACACACACACACACACACACACACACACACACAGACCCATAAAGAGAGCTAGATGTGAGTACACATGTGTTGTTATTGTTATTAGCTAGGATTTGGTGAGCCTCTTGAAAGTGGTGAAGTTTGTAACAGATTTCAGGTCCTCACAGAGAAGGCTGCCTGGGCAACGGATGTTTTACCCAATGAGACTTTACAGTTTCCGCTTAAAGATTATTATTAATAATAATAATATTATTATTATTATTATTATTATTATTATTATTATTATTATTATACACATAATACAATAATAATTACGGTACACTTTGTCACCTCTGTTCTTACCCAAGCGTTGTAGGTGTAACATGCGTCTGATATTGTCAGGCTTGACAGAACTATGGGAGTTCAAGAGGGACAAGTAATATAAACAGAAACATATAGGCTGTAAATGCACTTTCCTGTACTTTACTGTGACAGAATTGACACTATATCCATTGACCTTCTGGCTTGACAAAGCGCAGCAGGCTCTATGCGGACACCATGACACTTTCTCTCTTGCTCCTGTTATATATCATACAGTGCAATGGCAATAAAGTTCCTCTCCCCCTGTGCTGAACTTTCCGAGGACACTGTGTGTCTCCTCACTCATGATGTTGAAACGTTATCAAAATAGTGGGTCATCATAGGCGTCTTAAAAAAAGGCTAGTATTCACCTTATTCTTTGCCCACACATGGACGCTTCCGCATTACGTCATTCCGTAATAGTATTTCCGTTTTGACTTGCCAAAAACTCCGCAGGCAAGATGGCTGCGCACACTCCGCATCTAAACTGGCAGAATTACTCCGCCATAAACTAACATATCTTGGCCAATATCAAGTCAAGTCAAGTCAAATTTTATTTATATAGCACCTTTCATACACAAAGGCAATTCAAGGTGCTTTACAAAAAAATAATCGAAAAAACAAGCAGCAAAGCAATGCACATATAAAAAACACATAAAAAACACAGCCGACAGTTTTAGTTAAAATATATACTCAAATTAACAAACATGAAACATTATTTCTGTTTTAAATAAGTTACAAGGCACTCTTCAGTATTATTATTACATGTACAGTCCATTTGTTGGAAATGTACAGGAAAAATCTTTTTAAAATTACAGGCCGAGAGAGGCAGTAGTTTAGTAGCAGTTAAAAGCAAGAGTAAACATAAAGGTCTTTAGCTTGGATTTAAAAATAGGCAGAGTAGGGGCAGATCTAATGTGTTCAGGGAGTTTGTTCCAGTTATGAGAGGCATAGTGGGAGAACGCGGCTTCACCATGTTTAGATTTGGTCCTTGGGACAATTAGTAGACCAGTGCCTGAAGATCTCAGGGATCTGGATGGTTCATAGTGTAGAAGCATTTCAGAGATGTAGTGTGGGCCTGACCCGTTGAGAGATTTGTAAACTATTAGCAGAATTTTAAAGTCTATTCTAAGATTTACTGGCAGCCAATGCAGGGATTTGAGAACTGGTGTAATGTGTTCAGCTTTCTTGGTTCTTGTTAGAACTCTAGCAGCCGCATTCTGAATGAGCTGAAGTTGTTTAACAGCTTTTTTGGGAAGACCATTGAAAAGACTGTTGCAGTAGTCTAGCCTGCTAGAAATGAAAGCATGAATTAGTTTTTCAAGATCTTGTTTGGACATATAGCCTCTAATCCTTGCTATATTTTTTAGATGATAGAAGGCAGATTTTCTTATAAGCTTGATGTGGGAGTTGAAATTTAGATCAGAGTCAATAATAATGCCAAGATTTTTTACCTGGTCCTTTGGCTTCAGAGATAGGGATTCGAGGTGAGCAGTAACTTTGAGCCTATCTTCTTTTTTGCCGAAGACAATTATCTCTGTTTTGTCTTTAATAAGTTGGAGAAAATTCTGGCACATCCAATCATTAATTTGCGCAAGGCACTGACACAGTGACTCTATGGGGGCATAGTCATCCGATGAGAGGGCTATGTAGAGTTGGGTGTCATCTGCATAGCTATGATAAGCTATTTTGTTTTTTTGCATAATTAGGCCCAGAGAGAGCATATAAAGGTTAATGACCTGTTACATAATGTATGTAACATGCAAAATAAAACAACCCGTAATATCTTAATTTTATGTAGAATGCAGAGGATATGTAACTGTTTAGTTAAACTTGCATTCCAGGAATATTGTGCTCTTAAGATGACGTTAGTGGAGTCGAGGCTGTTGCGTCCTGAAACCCACTAGCGTAACCTATGTGCGATTCGAAATAACGCATCCGAGATAGAAACGTTATGAATATAGCCACGTTATAAACAACAAACTAACGCTGGTGATCCGTATGGAAACAGTGTTACTCGAAATGGTTAAAAGTTATTATCAATTTGGTCATTCAGTGGCATTTTACTGCCATATAACATAACTAACTAGTGGCTAACCACAGAAGCCACAGAAGGCAACTAGCGCTGAACCGGAAGAACAAATACGTTTGCGTTGAACGCGGAAGAGAGAAAAAGTGGGCGTGGTGAATAAGGTGAATAGGCAAATGATCCCACCCCCCCTACCTAGAATACCAGCCACGCCCATAGAATGGAACGGCACATCTGGGTACTTCGTCTTTTAGGGAGGAAACACAAGCCACTAGTACTACACCGATGACTTCGATGTCAAATAGCGGTACAAAAAAAAAATCGGTAGAAAAAGAACAGAATGAATTAACAGAATTTAGTCGTTTATAAATGACCCAAAGACACCATGACGTGACAATCTATTTCAACTCGAAGATAGATAGATACATAGCACTTGACTTATATGAACGCTGTATCAATCCAGCCCACTGATGATGAGTTTCCATCAGGTGACATGCATCATCCACCTTGATGGTGTCACCCCTACTCTAAAACAAACAAAAACATCGCAGATCATTTATTCATTTTTTTTTATTGTTAGTGAAACCAGCACCACGCTTCAGTATATCTATATTAAAAATTCAACCGTTTTAAATCGTTTGATTGAAGTGTTTTCGGCTACTTGTCTGCTACAGGCTTTTCCTATGGTGGGCTTTCCCCCCACATAAAGGGGGCGTGGCCTTGGCGCTTGATGACACGACGCTCTTCTGGTCTATTCCATGAGCGAAACATTTCCTACAACCTTCAACTAATCCAACAGGAACTGTTTACCAAACCCGCTCTCCATCTCTCTCTCTCTCTCCATCTCTCTCTGGTTTCCATTCTGTCCATCTCTCCTCCTCCCCTCACATGCTCCCACTACAAAGGTGCCCAGATGCCTGGAAACTCCAGCACTGATCTCCTCCAGCAGAAGGCCGACCCACGTGGCACCCACGTGGCACCCACGGGGGACTCTGGGCTCACAGGCCGAGAGATAAAGCGAGCCCAAGGCTTTGCTCAGATTTAGCGGGGCCTCTGCGGCGGCTGTCTCTGTCGGGACCGACAAGCAAAGAAAGACTGAGGTTCTGAGGTTTCAAAAAAAAAAAAGAGTGCAGGCGGCCAGAGCTACCCTTCAATCTCGCCATCCGAAAGTTCCACCACCACCGCCACCGCCGCAAGGGACGAGGACAAGAACGTCACCTCTGTACCGACACGGCGCCCACTGCACAGCAGGTTAACATGCACGCAACTGTTTCCTTCGTTATTTTGTGACTTTTATTATGGTTATTATTATTTTTCATATATATTTTCCCCCTCCCCACACTCCCAAGAGGTGGTCGCATGCTAAACGAAGAACAGCGAAGCCGAGAGAGTGAGCTTCGCATGGTTGCACCGAATCCACAATTAGCCATTTGATTAGCATGCATTAGCATTTGATTTGATTGCGTTATAGGGGAGCAGCAGCTCGAGGTGCTGAGGGCAGATGCTGTGTTTCCCATTGACCCGTGAACACACGTGAGTACACTCTAGTGGTGCATTCATAACAGCTCCTGTTTGTGCATATTCGCTGAGCAACGCCAAGTGGGGGCCGTTCACTGCAGCAAATAAGTTGCAGAAGGAGTTGGAGAATGTTGGGCTGGGTGGTGTGAATGTGTGTTGGAGTGCGTGGGTGCATGTGGGTTGCACTACAGAGATGGGATGTAACTAAGTACAAGTACTTTGTTACTGTACTTAATTTCCAGGTATCTGTACTTTATCAAGTTTTTTTTACTTTTACTCCCTGACCCTGTGAATTATATAAGAAAATTACCCCCATACAGTTGTTATGAAAAGGTGAAATGAGCTATATAGAGCAAAACCGTGTTAAGGCCCAGGCTGTCAAGATGCTTAATTACCGGTACAAAGTGGGAGCTTTTTTTTTGACAGAACGACGGGACTTCTGAGCCCTGCCTCAAAGTGGACTTCTGAGCCCTGCCTCAAAGTGGACTTCTGAGCCCTGCCTCAAAGTGGACTTCTGAGCCCTGCCTCAAAGTGGACTTCTGAGCCCTGCCTCAAAGTGGACTTCTGAGCCCTGCCTCAAAGTGGACTTCTGAGCCCTGCCTCAAAGTGACTTCTGAGCCCTGCCTCAAAGTGGCTTCTGAGCCCTGCCTCAAAGTGGACTTCTGAGCCCTGCCTCAAAGTGGACTTCTGAGCCCTGCCTCAAAGTGGACTTCTGAGCCCTGCCTCAAAGTGACTTCTGAGCCCTGCCTCAAAGTGGCTTCTGAGCCCTGCCTCAAAGTGGACTTCTGAGCCCTGCCTCAAAGTGGCTTCTGAGCCCTGCCTCAAAGTGGACTTCTGAGCCCTGCCTCAAAGTGGACTTCTGAGCCCTGCCTCAAAGTGACTTCTGAGCCCTGCCTCAAAGTGGACTTCTGAGCCCTGCCTCAAAGTGGACTTCTGAGCCCTGCCTCAAAGTGACTTCTGAGCCCTGCCTCAAAGTGGCCATTCGAGGAATCACAGAGACGAGTTTGAGGGATCCGTTCGTTTCGGCGCACGCTCGCTCGCTCATTACGGAGGTTGAAAACGCTGATATTCGAGGCGGCCGTATTATTTTGGACTGACTGTCGTTTAGACGGTGTGTAATGCGGCGCGCAAATGTAGACTTCGAGCCTCAGTGCCTCGGAAATGGCCAGGGAGAGAGGGGAGGGGGGGGGGGGGGGGGGGGTTGGCGCAACCTACAGGTTTTATTTAGCAAGGTCGCTCAGGACATTAGTGGCTTGGACACACAGGCAATGGACACACACACACTCACACACACACACACACACACACACACACACACGCAGAGAGAGTACAGATGACGCTGTCGTCAGCAGAACTCCTTCCCACCAAAGAGCCAGGCCCGCACCACTAATAGCCTGTCTCCATTTACAGTATATTGGCCCTGTTTATAGAAGATAGGAATTATAAATCCAATGTTATGGCTTTTTCTCTGCCCTTTATTCACGGGAGGGGGAGGAGAAGCTCTGCAGCCACAACTCCTGATCAGCACTCCTCTCCTTCAGCAGAACCTCCCAACAGATTCTGTGCACTGCGCCTGTTTTGATAGTCGACGCCCGATTCTAGAAAACGGACCTGTAAAATGTAAAATTGTGGCGTTATTCACGAGTTTCCTGGTGAGACCCGTGGGCGCTTCCATGACACCCTCCCTGTTTCCAGCTGCCGGTTGCCTGTTTCCGCCCAGGACCGTTCATAGCGAAAGAGACTGAAAATAATCATAATAATTGTTGTGACTTTGTACCTACCCTATGTCTTGTAATGGAGCCCCCCAGCATAATAATGTCACACGTGCATAATTGTACAACGGAGTGACAATATCTTGAATCTTGAAAAAGAGAGAGGCCGCTAAAGCTACGTTCAATGACCAAATAATAAGAGTTCCGGTTTGGACGTTTAGCCTTCAAAACAAGAGCTGCCGCTATGAAACCACATACAATTTTTTAGCAATTTCAGCTAAAATAAGCCCATACAGTACCAGTGAATTGACATTCACCTCGTTTTTTGTAAAATATCGCCGCTATGCAACCCACACAACGTTACTATTTTTAGCCATTTCGGATAAAATAAGCCAAACGTTCCCACTCTTTGACAGCGGCGCGCACCTCCTCGCTAGTGAAAATTTTTTAAACAGGAAGTCGACAACCGGCAACCGCTGAGAATCATGGGAAACGTAGGTCCAGGAATAAGGTGAATAAGTTTACAAACGGCGGATTACAAACAAGTAATCGGCATGTCTTTTGTGACGCCCCAAACACTGTAAATACCCCCACTTCCCCATCTTATGTCGCTATAAAGGATTTTTTTTACTTTGCACTTTATCATTTGAGGTTGTTTTTCTGTAAGCTAACGCAGACTTGCACTAACTCAAATCCCTCGTTTGTAATCTAATCACTTACTGTGACTATTAAAGTGAGTCGTGAATCTTTTTGATACACCTGGCTGAATCATGTCATTGGTCATTCTTTTCCAGGTTGAACTAGGGCTGTCCCAGCAAGTCGACGTAATCGATGACGTCGACTACGTAATTACGTCGACGCACGCTACGTGCCTCGACGCGTCACAATCGTCACAAAACAAAAAAGATTGCAGCGATGGCGGAGAAAGTAGTGGATGTCTTGGCTGTCTTGGCTGATCCACAAACTATGGCAACAACCATAGGCGATGCAGCTAAAACTATATATATATACATATAATATATATGTATATTAGCATTAACATGGAACGTGTTTCTGTTAGTGGTAGTCACTTACCATTGACTTAGCGTAGTTTCTAAACCATCACCGACCGTCATGTTGAAAGTAATTTCTGCACCGCAGCGAACATAAAATTACACCATTTAACGGTGTTATTCGGCCGTTTAACGTTAACGTAAACGTACATATCTCCGTTTGCTTTCACGGCTAACATGTAGAAAATTGATTAAACTAACGTTACAGACCACGTTGCTGCTCATGTTAATTTACTGCGTGCATCATTTAACAGTGCTATTCGGCTGTTTACATTCTTCTTCTGTTTGCGTTCACGGCCATGTAAGATGAGATCAAAACTAACGTTACAGACCATTGTTACAGTCTGTGACTGTTAGTCTGTAAATCGTTTGTATTATTTATTTCCTTACCCCCACACTGATGCAAACATACATTTGGCTGAGTTAGCTGCACAATGCACATTACTCCAGTGATTAAATAAATAAATCCATGTCCTGTAAAAATACTTCCCACAGAGCCACAGCTCGGCCTGCTACTGGTCCATCGGTGCTGCTCGATCACTGGACAGGTGACCCATCAATCATGCCTCAAAACACAGTCCTTTTAATCGTCTATTTCACATTAAACAGGCGCTATATAAGTTAAGTTAAAGGAGAATTTCGTTTTTTTTTTTACCTGCAGCCCTCTCCTCACATTAATTATGATCTGACGACTCACCCAGTGCTCTCCGCAGCGTTTTTGTCGTCCTAGGCGTTGTTTTGAGATCAATAGCGTCCAAGCCAGTCCTAGAATGGAGCTCCGTGGGGGCCAAGTGGCAGCATGCTTTTCCTCCATTTAAATAGACAGTTTTATTCCCGTTTTCGACGCATATCGTCATAAACTGTTCCCTAAGGAACGATCAGACTGCATTTCTCCCCCGGGCTCTTTTCACTAGTTACAGGCATCCCATTTTTGCCTGTCGGGTCAGTGAGACACAACTCTCGTCAGGAAAGTCTCGCGGGACAATTCTGTTCCTCACAAGTGAGGCTATCACCCCTCAGTTCTACCTCATCATTATGTTCTTCACAAGTGAGGCTATCACCCCTCAGTTCTACCTCATCAGGCTATCACCCCTCAGTTCTACCTCATCAGGCTATCACCCCTCAGTTCTACCTCATCAGGCTATCACCCCTCAGTTCTACCTCATCATTCCGCCATGTATCTCTACGCTGTCTTGCCTTTACGGTCCTGTTGTTTATATGGGGTGGTCGCCGGGTCACGGAGGGCTGGGCGCGCCCCTCATAAAGCTCCCCTTTCGGGGGTAAATAGAAGAGTTTTTTTATGGCTCTAATTGGAAAGTGGCAGTGCGGCCATGTGGTGCTCTGCTGGTGGGATTACACTGTGCTGGCTCAGTTGGCTGAACTCCTGATGGAACAGTGTGTGGACCCAACGCAGACGCTTCCCTTGTTACCCTGCAGGGACACGTGTGTGTGTGTGTGTGTGTGTGTGTGTAGGTGTGTGTGTGTGTAGGGCGTGGGGGGAGGTGGTGGTGGGAAGCTATACAGCCCTGCTCCAAAGCGATTTGTCTCGGCCAAAAGGTTCTCTTGTCCTTCACAGATGGCTGGCCATGCACCCCCATTAGAGCTGGAGGAAGACACGCGGGGCGGCGAAAGGAACACGGAGGCAGAAGAGACACCTGTGCATCTCAAGAGTCGCGCTGTGATCTACTAGTGGACGTACGTACGTACGCAATGAAAATTGCACTCAGTCGCAGACAAAAACACACACATATCCAATGCAGACTCGGTATAGAGAAGTGACTGAGGCAAGCAGAATCCCAGGACTCCACTGGAGGAATTAGCATGTCCTCCCATGGGGGGAAGTGACAGTGAGAGAGGGAGGGAGGGAGAGGGAGCTGGAGAAAGCAGGGGGGGAGGAGGGGGGCGTCCAGCAGGGTCTTCACTTCTCAAGGTCCTTTTCCAACTTTAATGTTACAGAAGGTTATGGATGCCATGAAATCAATTTGGCCTCAAAGATAAAAGAAAACAAAATGGACTTCGCTGGTGATCAAACGGTTTTCTCCCCCCCCCCCCCCCCCCTCCCCTTCCATTGGTCTCTCCCCCGCTCCTCGGGCTGGCTGTCGTGAGGGCCTGAAGAAGCATGTCAGTTTGGCGCCGTTTCAATCATGTGTTATTTATTGGGGGGGAAGACCCGCAGCTGGCTGGGGGTAAAGAGTTGGTGGCGTGTGGGGGCTGTCCAAGGCTGTGGGTGTGTCCCTCTCCCTCACCCACCTGCATTTCTATCAAAGTGCATTAAGCTCTTACCGTGCCCTCCTAACCTCCACGGCCCACCTCCCTCTGTGCCCCCCTAACCTCCACGGCCCACCTCCCTCTGTGCCCTCCTAACCTCCACGGCCCACCTCCCTCTGTGCCCTCCTAACCTCCACGGCCCACCTCCCTCTGTGCCCTCCTAACCTCCACGGCCCACCTCCCTCTGTGCCCTCCTAACCTCCACGGCCCACCTCCCTCTGTGCCCTCCTAACCTCCACGGCCCACCTCCCTCTGTGCCCTCCTAACCTCCACGGCCCACCTCCCTCTGTGCCCTCCTAACCTCCACGGCCCACCTCCCTCTGTGCCCTCCTAACCTCCACGGCCCACCTCTCTCTGTGCCCTCCTAACCTCCACGGCCCACCTCCCTCTGTGCCCTCCTAACCTCCACGGCCCACCTCCCTCTGTGCCCTCCTAACCTCCACGGCCCACCTCCCTCTGTGCCCTCCTAACCTCCACGGCCCACCTCCCTCTGTGCCCTCCTAACCTCCACGGCCCACCTCCCTCTGTGCCCCCCTAACCTCCACGGCCCACCTCCCTCTGTGCCCTCCTAACCTCCACGGCCCACCTCCCTCTGTGCCCTCCTAACCTCCACGGCCCACCTCTCTCTGTGCCCCCCTAACCTCCACGGCCCACCTCTCTCTGTGCCCTCCTAACCTCCACGGCCCACCTCTCTCTGTGCCCCCCTAACCTCCACGGCCCACCTCTCTCTGTGCCCTCCTAACCTCCACGGCCCACCTCCCTCTGTGCCCTCCTAACCTCCACGGCCCACCTCCCTCTGTGCCCTCCTAACCTCCACGGCCCACCTCCCTCTGTGCCCTCCTAACCTCCACGGCCCACCTCCCTCTGTGCCCTCCTAACCTCCACGGCCCACCTCCCTCTGTGCCCTCCTAACCTCCACGGCCCACCTCCCTCTCGCTCTGCCTGCACTCCTGGGCCGGTTTTCCATAATATCGAGGCTTTTTGTCCGTTTGTTTTTGAGCCACTAATGCGCAGTCTGCCCTGCTGATTCCACTGCTTACTGTACAGCCAAAGTGAGCATGTCGGCAGCATAATGAGCAACCTGAAACCAAACCTTGTTGACTGAACAATGGAGATTATGATTATGGCTAATTCCCCCATTCAATTGAAAATGAAATCATTGATATGAACTCCCATGCCAGGTGACAATGCCCCCCCCCCCCACCTTCAAGGCCTGCATGTGCTTCAATCCACAGAAGAACCAGTTCAAAGGGTTGAGAGATCCCTAGACTCTAGAGGTGTGACAGGTGATGAGAAATGCATGACGTCCTTGAAGTGACATCACTGATTTCTTGTGGACCAGGATCTATATATATATATGAAGAGTTAATTTGCAAAAACAGGTATCTCCGTTTTATTTTTTATGGTTTCAAATTAGATATTGATGTATTTATATTGGAATTTATTTATTTTTGGTACATTTTTACTATCAATCACAACTAAAACATATTCATCTGGTAATTTTCACATAAATTATCTCAAAAATGTTTTGTATGTGCAGTCCAGGGAGTATAAATGACATCAGTGAATTACACACACACACAAGGCTATAGTTCAGTGATGATGTCACCATCAGTGACTGATGTCATTAGTGATGTCATACATAGCATTGTGACATCATCAGTGATGTCATAAATCACTCACACGCACAAGGCTATAGTTCAGTGATGATGTCACTGATGAAAGGCTATAGTTCAATGATGATGTCACTGATGACATCATCAGTGACCGATGTCATACATAGGCATTGTGACATCATCAGTGATGTCATAAATTCACTCTCACACACAAGGCTATAGTTTAGTGATGATGTCACTGATGAGTCATAAATCTCACTGATGACGACATCAGTGATGTCATAAATCCCACTGATAACATTATCAGTAAACTCACACACACACACACACACGCACACAAAGTCACGAGAGAGACTGAGGGAGAGGGAGAGAGCAGAACATTGTTCTGTTCTGTATTCATACAATCATGAAAATAATGCCTATATCAATCATTATTTGGTTAATGGCAGGATAGGTTATGTGTTAGGTTTAGAAACTTTAGATACTGTATATCACAGAAAACTAGATAGAAATAGCTACAAATATATTGGTTATAATAAAAAAAACATTGGCTTGGATTACTAAATATAAATATATTACTAAATATAACTGTGGAATCCGCTTATAGTGATCACAGTTATAGTGGTCAACCGCTTACATTGATCAAAAAGCTTGGTCCCGAATCATTCCTATATACATGTTTAAATAATTTGCATATTGTGATCAATAGTCCACTTACAGTGATCATTTTGACCCGTCCCAAAGGGATCACTTTAAGAGGAGTCCACTTTACTTACTAAATATAATGTGAATTGCAGAGATGGGAAAAGTACACACATTCTTTACTTAAAGGGGCCATATTATGCATTTCTTAATTTTGTATCATATCTATGTTGTTACAATCTTGGATGGTCATATTAAACATGGGCTAAGCTTCAAATAAATAGGTGAAAGTGTTTTAATGTTACCCCCATGAACCCCCCCTCCCTCACATGAAGTCTCGTAGACGAGAGCACATGGATTTGTGCGAGAACATAGTTCTAGTGACGTCAGGTTACCATGGTGATGACAAGCCTAGCCCGGGCCGGCAGTGCGCACGCGCCATAGCCTTCACCCGTCCCCCCTGCCCCTCCCTTCCCTGTTCTGACTCCTCCAGTACACTGCCGACTTGTCAACCTAACCTGCATCACCAGGCTCTCTCCAACCTGGCTGTCTACAACAGTAGTCTCATGGAATAACGGATTTCAGACCGCAAGAACAAGGAGACGACTTGGAAGTGAGCCAGGATGTAGGACTGAAGTGGTAAGTTCTGAAAAGATGTGTCTCATTCCAGCATCGGTTGTACCTAGCAGCTAGGAAGCGCTAACGTTACTTACCGCCGGCTGGGTAACGTTAGCACTTGCTATTAGCCTAGCAGCACAGCTGCCTTTCATAGACATGAACAACCGATGAATGACGAAGGCACACATTTTCAGAACTTGTAACGTTAGTCCAACTTGCTGACTTCTCCAAGTCCTCATTTTGGTTTGGTCCATGTAGCCTTTGCTAGGAGAGGCACACTTATAGTCACAAGCATTTGGGAAGTTAGCTAACTAGCTACATTAGCTGTTGTGTTGTGGCTTGAATGTGACGCCAATAGTGTGAAGCTCCCCGGGCAGGGCGGGGAGCTGTAAAACAATTATATAAACCAGCAAGGGATTGTCAAAACAAATTTGACCATCAATAACAAACGTGACTTGGGCGTAACAAGCAAGGCTATCAATTGATATATCAACATCCCCCTAGCTATCTACAGCTCCGCTCGGCCCGGGCTGTGCCGGGACATTTCCTTCGGTGGCTGGCCGAGCAGGGCATCACGTACCGCGGCCAAACACAAAAACTCCTCGCGCTGCCCTCCTGGAGTATTTTCCGGAGGGTGGGGGTTCAAGGACAGGACCTAAAACAGAGCGTTTCAGACAGAGGCTGAACTGAAGGGGGCAGTGAGAGCCAGTACAAGATAAACAATGAGTTTTTTCAACTATGAATGATGCAATAAGTTACTCTACTGGAGGCCAACAATAAAATAATAATACATTATATTAGCAAAATATGGGCCCTTTAAGTAGAAGTACAGTTGTCTAAATAAAGACTGTGGTAAAAGTAGAAGTACTGATTCAACTTGTTTAATCAAGTAAAACTAAGAACAATTACAGGCTCTGAAATGGAATCAAGTATAAAAGTAAAAAGTATTTCTCCTTTCTGTGGAAAGCTAACTGAACCTCACGTCATATTACAGAATTTATTAACGTCATACGTCATATTAACAGAATTTATGAGGTGAGGACTCTGGAGACGATGAACTGAGCACACATGGACACACTCCAATTAACGCTCTCCAAGTAGTAGTATTGGCTACAGGTGGTGTATGCTGCTGCTATATAATCTCTGCTCCTGGATTTGTTTGAAACACAGTCAAGAACTAAATCTAAGAAATGAGAATAAACTGAATCCCTTCAAGCTTCAAGTCAGTTTTGGTGGAGCACAAAGTCCTTCATCACTGGTGTTAGTGGTAGGGAGTGGACTTGGTTCAGGCGATGTGTGCCCAGCACTTGGCGGATCTGGATCCGACACACGTGGGCCAGACTGTGAGGACATCTCTTGGCCTCCAGAAAGACCCTGAGAGCCTCAGGATCCGCCCTCTCCTCCAGCTGTTCCTGCTCTGTGGTCACCAGGGCCGGGTCAGCGCCGTGGTCCAGCAGCAGCTGGACGAAGGCCGTGTTGCACCCCTTATGCAGCACCTTGTCCAGCAGGTGAGAAGCCACGTCACGGGTCAGAACGCCAGCAGCCTGGAGCAGCAGGCGGAAGCAGTCCAGGTTGTTGCGTTCAGCACTTAAGTAGAGAGGGGTGTCTGAGCCGCGTATGATTCTGTTAGGGTCGGCCCCGGCTTCCAGGAGGATCCGGACACAGTCCAGGTAACCGTGGAACACGGCCCAGTAGAGAGGCGTGTAGTTATCCTCATCAGTTAGGTCTACCTGTGCTCCCTGTGTGATCAGGTAGTCCACACAGGCAGCATGACCCCCACAGGCTGCTTGCTCCAGAGGGGTCGGCCTCCAACACCACCCACTATAAAGCTGCGTATTGATCTGCCTTCTGAAGTGGTCTTCCTGCAGCAGGCTCCTCAGTGTGTCCAGGTCTCCTGAACAGACGGCATCATAGAGCTGCGTGTCATCATGTCCTGCTTGAACAGCCATTCCTTCAGATGTGTCACTGTACCACACTGACTTGTATGCTGTGTCTCAAACAGAAGGCAGTATCAGTGTTGCCAGGTAGGAAATGTTATTGTAATGTAATGTAATTATCGTACCTGAGGGTCAAAATGATTGTTTTTGGAGGGAAATTATCGTACGCGAGCAGCAGCTTCTTCTTCTTATGGCTTTCTGGCAGACTGGATTCCTAGCATCTTCCACCAGTTACAGTATATAGCCTCAGCCAGGAAGGATTTATGACATCACTGATGACCTCACAATTGCTTGAGTGACATCACTGATGACATCACAATTGCTGAAGTGAGATCACAATCCCGATGTATCTCGTCCTGGATTTGTTTGAAACACAGTCACTGAAGAACTAAATCTATAAATGAAAATAAATAAATTGACTCCCTTTAAAGTTTCAAGTCAGTTTTGGTGGAGCACAAAGTCCTTCATCACTTGTGTTAGTGGTAGGGAGTGGACTTGGTTCAGGCGATGTGTGCCCAGCACTTGGCGGATCTGGATCCGACACACGTGGGCCAGACTGCGAGGACATCTCTTGGCCTCCAGAAAGACCCTGAGAGCCTCAGGATCCGCCCTCTCCTCCAGCTGTGCCTGCTCTGTGGTCACCAGGGCCGGGTCAGCGCCGTGGTCCAGCAGCAGCTGGACGAAGGCAATGTTGCACCTGTTATGCAGCACCACGTCCAGCAGGAGAGAAGCCACGTCACGGGTCAGAACGCCAGCAGCCTGGAGCAGCAGGCGGAAGCAGTCCAGGCGGTTGTGTGCAGCACTCTTGTAGAGAGGAGACCTCTTAAGGGTGTGTATGTCAACAGGAACAACAGCACGGTACCTGATGAGTTCCTGCAGTATCTCCAGCCTTCCCCCCAAGACAGCCAAGTAGACTATGCTTCTGTTAGGGTCGGCCCCGGCTTCCAGGAGGATCCGGACACAGTCCAGGTAACCTGGAGGGTGCACGGCATAGATGAGAGGTGTCCAGTTATACTCATCAGCTAGGTCTACCTGTGCTCCCTGTGTGATCAGGTAGTGCACACAGGCAGCATGACCCCGCGAGGCTGCGTATCCCAGAGGGGTCCACCCCCAACACCCATAAAAACACGTCTCATTGATCTGCCTTCTGAAGTGGTCTCTCTGCAGCAGGCTCCTCAGTGTGTCCAGGTCTCCTGCACAGGCGGCATCATGGAGCTCCGTGTCACCATGTCCTGCTTGAACAGCCATTCCTTCAGATGTGTCACTGCACCACACTGACTTGTATGCTGTGTCTCAACAGAAGGTATTATCAGTGTTGCCAGGTAGGAAATGTTGAATTATCGTACCTGAGGGTCAAAATGATCGTTTTTGGAGGGAAATTATCGTACGGGAGCAGCGGCTTCTTCTTCTCATGGCTTTCCTTGCATCTTCCAGCACTTATATAGCCTCAGCCAGGAAGGATTTATGACATCACTGATGACATCACAATTGCTCCAGTGACATCACTGATGACATCATAATTGGCTAAAGTGACATCACTGATGACATCACAATCCCAATTTATGACATCGCTGATGATGTCACAAACAGACTAGGCTACAGTATATTATGCCTGAACACTGATACTTGCTACACATGGTGCTAGTCATATAGCTACTGTAGCATGCATAGTCTGCACAGTATGTGGGCGGTATTATGTTTGATAACCTGTCAGCTTTCTTTGATTAATTATATAACAATGCTCAATGCAACGCAATTTGTGATTGAGATTCTAATTAATTTCCCACCATTTGACTGCATTATCCATGTGAACTTGTCATTGGCCATGACAACCAGGCCTCTCCTGTTCATAGAGTTGCCATATAAAGGAGGGGGCTAGAGGGAATTATCATTTGAATTGTGCACACTAAATGCCCCGATAACCCCTGAGCCACTATTCATAAGCCAAGTCCGGAGCAATTGTAAGACATCGTATCTCTAAATAATCTAAAATGTAGCATTGTGGCGTTTAATATCAGGTGGAGCAACAAAGTGTGTTGATTGGTTGAGAGTTGAGAGTTCCCAGAGGAAGTAGAATCGGTGTGGTACATGGTGGATGTGTCAAAGAACCTGGATAGGGTATATAGAAAATGGCCATCTATTTATTTGAACATAAGCTGCTCACCAGCGCATGAAGCAAGATTCAAGATTCATTTATTGTCATTTTTTGTCATACTTGCATACAACAAAGACGAAAATTGTACCTCACTAGAATAAGCAATGCCAAAAGTAAAATACAAGGAACTTTAGGTGAGAAAAACATTCTATGTAAAAGTTAAAGGGATAAAACGATTCTAAATTAACACAGCGTTGCACGAGGGCCATGGTAGAATAAAAATAAATAAATCTGGGATAAAAAAACCTAGTGCAAGTGTCACATTTAAAGTGCGATCATGTAATTAAAAAATATAAGGGCAGTATGTCAGTTTAAAAAAAATCGTACGGTCAAAACGCCTGGTTCGATCACTGTGTATCCCCAGGGGTGGACTCGACACAAATATGTCAGTTTAAAAGAAATCTTACCGTCAAAACGCCTGGTTCGATCACTGTGTATCCCCAGGGGTGGACTCGACACAAATATGTCAGTTTAAAAGAAATCTTACCGTCAAAACGCCTGGTTCGATCACTGTGTATCCCCAGGGGTGGACTCGACACAAATATGTCAGTTTAAAAGAAATCTTACCGTCAAAACGCCTGGTTCGATCACTGTGTATCCCCAGGGGTGGACTCGACACAAATATGTCAGTTTAAAAAAAATCGTACCGTCAAAACGCCTGGTTCGATCACTGTGTATCCCCAGGGGTGGACTCGACACAAATATGTCAGTTTTAAAAAAATCGTACCGTCAAAACACCTGGTTCGATCACTGTGTATCCCCAGGGGTGGACTCGACACAAATATGTCAGTTTCAAAAAAATCGTACCGTCAAAACGCCTGGTTCGATCACTGTGTATCCCCAGGGGTGGACTCGACACAAATATGTCAGTTTAAAAAAAATCGTACCGTCAAAACGCCTGGTTCGATCACTGTGTATCCCCAGGGGTGGACTCGACACAAATAGGGCACACACATGCACACACACACACAGACACACACAGACAGACGCACACACACACGCACACACACGCACACGACAGCAGCTACTTGTTGAAGTGACCAGTGCAAGTTAGTGGGCAATACGGGGCAGTGGCCGTATTTGCGGCCTCATATTAAACCTATATAAACCTCATATTCTTCCTGGTTTTACTTCTGCGATGTGCGGCTGACGGTCATTTAAATTTGACGGTCATGTGTCTGTATTCCCTCCCCCACATGAACAGAATTATAGTGGCCAGAGCCATATTGAGAGAGAGAGAGAGAGAGAGAGAGAGCTCCACACCACTCTTGGTGGCTTCTGAAGAAAAATGTACTCCTAATATGAATCTTGATCATTAAAAGAGTCGTTTTTGACTTTTGAGTGAGGGGGGGGGGGGGGGGGATCCCAGTTTCACAGCTGCTTAAGTGGACAGGAAAAAGGTTTTCTGGACCGCAGGGCATCACGAGACTTGCAATACCACGCTTGGCCACCATGTTCCATTGACTTGAAGGCTGAGACCGTGAGGCTGGCAAGGCTGGTGTGGCACAAAGGAAAGCGGACAGAGTAACGATCACCACGCACACAGTGCTGACCAGGGTCATTTGAGCTGCCTCCCTTTCAACACAGGTAGCCTTTGCCAGAGCACTCTGCCTCGCCAATAACGATATATCTGAGCTTTATTTCCTTCAAGAGGGAGTCTAAAAATAAAGGACAGCAATGATCACGATTATATATCAGGACAGTTAAGACTCTGTCGGATGTTAAAAGGTCAGGTCAAATGTGATATGCAGCTGTCTCTCCACCGTAGTTATTTTGCTGCATCTGTTATAATACGGTATGGAAAAAAATAAAACTGTCCACAAAATATGAAAGTATGCAAATATACCACTCATAAAACAATATACTCTCAGAAATAGAAAGCCCTCATGTCAACGCTTGACCTTATGTTGACAGAGTTAATGCAGGTGAATTGAAGGGCAGGAAACGGTGAGCAGCGACGGTCCTTAAGTAGACGCTAATCGAGAGGTTCCCACTGGGGCTTTTAAAGAGCAACCATAGAGACCAAAGATGGACAATAGGGGGGGGGGGGGAGAAAAACATGGTTGACACCTCTTAACTGCACAGGTCAGAGCAGCTAATGGCCTTTTCAGAGAGCACTGCCGCCACAAACAAGCCATATAGCCCGAGTTCACATCGGCACGGGCCACTTCAGCGCGCGGGCGGGGGTGCTTTTTAGAATGGAGTGGCCCATTCCGCTATTTAGCGGTCAAGCCAAACGGATTGAATTGTGTTGGCTGAGCAGCAGAGTGCTGTGACAGAAAGAGTACAGACAAACAGCACACAAAGAGAGGGAGTACGGGGGGGCGCGAGGGCCAAATGTGGCAGCTTTTAAAAGGCATTTGCAAAACCATTAGGCATTGACAGGGGGGGGGTGGGGGAGCGGGGGGGGTGCAGAAAAAGACATGAAAGGTGGTGTGTACCTTTTATCCACAATGACTCTGCTTATCATGAAAAGGGCCCAGCGTTTGATCATAGTGGCGGTGAAAAGGGCCCAGCGTTTGCCCATAGTGGCGGTGAAAAGGGCCCAGCGTTTTCCATAGTGGCGGTGAAAAGGGCCCAGCGTTTCCCCATAGTGGCGGTGAAAAGGGCCCAGCGTTTCCCCATAGTGGCGGTGAAAAGGGCCCAGCGTTTTCCATAGTGGCGGTGAAAAGGGCCCAGTGTTTGATCATAGTGGCGGTGAAAAGGGCCCAGCGTTTTCCATAGTGGCAGTGAAAAGATCCCAGCATTTGCCCATAGTGGCGGTGAAAAGGGCCCAGCGTTTGATCATAGTGGCGGTGAAAAGGGCCCAGCGTTTGTCATAGTGGCGGTGAAAAGGGCCCAGCGTTTGATCATAGTGGCGGTGAAAAGGGACCAGCGTTTGATCATAGTGGCGGTGAAAAGGGCCCAGCGTTTGTCCATAGTGGCGGTGAAAAAGGCCCAGCGTTTGTCCATAGTGGCGGCGAAAAGGGCCCAGCGTTTGATCATAGTGGGGATGAAAAGGGCCCAGCGTTTGCCCATAGTGGCGGTGAAAAGGGCCCAGCGTTTGCCCAGAGTGGCGGTGAAAAGGGCCCAGCGTTTGCCCAGAGTGGCGGTGAAAAGGGACCAGCGTTTGATCATAGTGGCGGTGAAAAGGGCCCAGCGTTTGCCCAGAGTGGCGATGAAAAGGGCCCAGCGTTTGATCATAGTGGCGGTGAAAAGGGGCCAGCGTTTGATCATAGTGGTGGTGAAAAGGGGCCAGCGTTTGCCCAGAGTGGCGGTGAAAAGGGACCAGCGTTTGATCATAGTGGCGGTGAAAAGGGGCCAGCGTTTGCCCAGAGTGGCGGTGAAAAGGGCCCAGCGTTTGCCCAGAGTGGCGGTGAAAAGGGACCAGCGTTTGATCATAGTGGCGGTGAAAAGGGCCCAGCGTTTGCCCAGAGTGGCGATGAAAAGGGCCCAGCGTTTGATCATAGTGGCGGTGAAAAGGGGCCAGCGTTTGCCCATAGTGGCGGTGAAAAGGGCCCAGCGTTTGCCCATAGTGGCGGTGAAAAGGGCCCAGCGTTTGTCCATAGTGGCGGCGAAAAGGGCCCAGCGTTTGATCATAGTGGCGGTGAAAAGGGCCCAGCGTTTGCCCATAGTGGCGGTGAAAAGGGACCAGCGTTTGCCCATAGTGGCGGCGAAAAGGGCCCAGCGTATGATCATAGTGGGGATGAAAAGGGCCCAGCGTTTGATCATAGTGGGGATGAAAAGGGCCCAGCGTTTGATCATAGTGGGGATGAAAAGGGCCCAGCGTTTGGTGAAAAGGGCCCAGCGTTTGCCCATAGTGGGGATGAAAAGGGCCCAGCGTTTGATCATAGTGGGGATGAAAAGGGCCCAGCGTTTGATCATAGTGGGGATGAAAAGGGCCCAGCGTTTGATCATAGTGGGGATGAAAAGGGCCCAGCGTTTGATCATAGTGGGGATGAAAAGGGCCCAGCGTATGATCATAGTGGGGATGAAAAGGGCCCAGCGTTTGATCATAGTGGGGATGAAAAGGGCCCAGCGTTTGGTGAAAAGGGCCCAGCGTTTGCCCATAGTGGGGATGAAAAGGGCCCAGCGTTTGGTGAAAAGGGCCCAGCGTTTGGTGAAAAGGGCCCAGCGTTTGCCCATAGTGGGGATGAAAAGGGCCCAGCGTTTGGTGAAAAGGGCCCAGCGTATGATCATAGTGGGGATGAAAAGGGCCCAGCGTTTGGTGAAAAGGGCCCAGCGTTTCCCCATAGTGGCGATGAAAAGGGCCCAGATTTTGGTTTCCAGGGTCTTTAAACTAAAACGAATGGAAACAAATAGCATCTCCGGTGTGTCAGTGTCTGGCCAGCCACCATGTGATTGCTCTTCTTCACCACACTAACACAATAAAAGGAATTCTCCTTGAGAACGTATTGAATTTAACTTGAGGATTCCTGCATTAGGCCCTGTATGTGCAACTCTCTTAACCCATTGATACCTGATGCAGCGTTTGCGTGCGTATCCCTCATTTGTGCGTGTATCCTTTTAAGACCGCGAACCGCGTCGACGCGGTTCGCGGTCTCAAAGGGATACACACACAAATGCTGCATCAGGTATCAATGGGTTAATAGACTGCAGTGTACTGTAAGTGTTTAGTATCACAATGTGTGTATATGTGTGCGTGTTTGTGTGTACTGTAAATGTGCCTAGTTAGACTCAACCATCAATAGACCTTTTGGCACGATTAGTCATTCACCTAATGTCTCTAATCGCCATGTCTTACTAATTGTGGTGATGTCAAGAGAAAAACAATCGATGTCTGGGCCATTATTACTTTCAATGATTAAGCTGACACTTTTAATTCCTTGACTTTAGTCCTATAAATTAACCCCCCGCTGTTGTTTAGCGTAAGGCTCGTGTGTGGGTGTCGTGTGTGTGTGTGTGTGTGTGTCGTGTGTGTATGTGCTGCACTGGCTCACCGGAGCTGCTTCGTTTCTGAGCGAAATCAAATGAAGCAGCTTTGTACCAGTAACCTATCCAGACTGCTCAGCTAGTGGGAACGGTTAGAGTGGAAGAGATATTCCCACTGCAGTGACATTAAAAAAAAAGACGAGAAAAAAAAACCCGATTTCAGACGGAAGCCCGTCTTTATTGTCACACGAACACACTTACAACACATGCATGCGACCACAACACACACTCATGCTGACGGTGGCCGGTGAAATATGTCCTCTGCATTTGACCCATCCAGGCTTGTCCCTTCCTCCGGGGGGCAGGCCAGGAGCAGCAACTTCAGATGTTGTCGTCACTGGTCGGATGACGATCTTCTGCATGTTTTTAGTGGGGGGGTTATGTACGGAGGAACCCCCTGGGGGGTACGGGGAGAACATGCAAACTCCACACAGAAAGGCCCTTTCGACGAGATAGCCCACCTGGGCAGTAGGCACTGAAGATATGGGGGGGTCACAACTCCAGCGCCCACAGCGTCTCAGGCGAGAATCAAACTCAGGACCTTCTAGCTGTGAGGCGACAGCGCCACCGTACCCCATTATATGCTTAGAGAAAACACTCTGCCCGTCCCCCGGAGACTCATCACAAGATTCCAATAAGATGATTATTAATTTTTATTATTAATAATTATATTATATATTATTAATTTTTTATTAATTATTAGTTTATTATTAATAAACACGATTTCGCTCCAAGAGTAGGGATGTATGTAACGATAACCGGTTTTAGTGATTACCGTGATAGAATTCCTTACGATAACCGTACCGTTTCAAATTTTCATCATCATTAAAACCGCGGTACCGTGGTTATCGTGTTACCTTGGTTACAGCACTTTGAAAAACATGGTAAATACTGTCCATCATCAACCAAAGTTGGCAACCGTCTCCCAGACGCAAACGCGCAGCCTTGGAGACATGATTTCAGTGAGTGTATCAGTCCTTTTTGGGGTTTTGAGTTTTCAATATAAAACTTGGTGAAATTATTTTCTGTGAGTGTATCAGTACTTTTTGAACATTTTCAGCACATTTTAACAAACCGTGATAACGCGATGACCGTGATCATTCTGGTCACAATAATGGCGATGGGAAATCCTCATGGCGTTAGATCTCTAGTTGGCAGTATCAGAAGGTCAGCAGTATTCACTTCCAAGAGGGCGTCTTCCTTCTTCTCACTCCATCTATAAAGACTTGTTTGGGGGAACAATTTCTAAATGAAAAGATCTTTTGTTTCTGTGCCATTTTCTTTGGCCTAAAATGAGATATCAATTTGAAAAAAGTGAGAAGTATTCCAACTAGATGATCAATAGCACTATAACAAATTGCAGTACTTTTTTTAAAAGTGGGGAAATAAAGTCATTGGTTGACAAAGTTCTGACCTCCATCTAATTTGTTTTTGGCGAAAGAGATATATAGAATTTTGGAAAGGAACTATCTTCTCTCTCTCTCTCTCTCTCTTTCTGTTCAGTCATCTCCTCCTTCCCTCCTCCAGCCATCTGCCTGGATGTGTTTGGACAACAAACAGTGCTCCTCTAGTATCTATATATACTACAACTGGGTTTTGTGCTGGCTGTTTTGATGGCTTATATAAGTGGCTTCATGAGAGGATATTTACAAGAGAAGTTAGAACTTTATCTCCAAATAGCTCATTCTGTCAACACACTTTATTTTCACATTTATTATATATATATCATGCTTAACAGGGGGACGCTCTCTAGTTTCTGGTGTGTTTTAAGACAAACTATGACGCGTGAATGCATTATTAGCAATGATAGTTAATTAATCCCTTTCATCAGTTTAATTATACTGACACACACACATATTAGTTTGTTGTGCCTGGTTTTCAATTATCTTTGGAAGTTTTGCGTCATTAATTTAATGTTACAGAGAAATTTAATCCGAGCATTCACTGTAGACTATCTTCATTTTCCTTACAGTGAAAATGGTTTGACATGTTTACATGAAACAGGGTATAACCTGATCGTTTCTTTTGTGACAGATATACACATTTGTTTATAAGGGAAAGAAATAAAACTCATATAATCTTAGGTGATACTTAAAGCGACAGCTCACCCTAAAATCCAAAAGTACATGTTGTTCCTCTTACATGTAGTGCTATTTATCTATATCTATATTATTTTATCTACATCGTTTTGGTGTGAGTTGCTGAGTTTTGGAGATATCAGGCGTAGAGATTTTTTGCCTTTTCTCCAATACAACTGGACGGCACTCGGCTTGTGCTGCTCAAAACGGCAAAAACATACATTTGAAAAACTCAACAGCAATGTCTCTTTCCAGAAATAATGACCCACTTACCCCACATAACACAGACCGCGTTGTGAGCAGTTTCATGGAGGAACTAACTAGTAGCTAGCGGGTGTAGTTCGGTCTAAAGAAAATAGTTCCTACATGAAACTGCACACAACAAGCAAGGTTTGTGGATTATCTTGAATAACGGGGTCATGATTTCTGGAAAGAGACATTGCTGTTGAGTTTGTCAAATGTATGTTTTTGTGTGTGCTTCGAGCACCACAAGCCGAGTGCCATCCAACTCCATTGTATTGGAGAGAAGGCAGCCATCTCTACTGCCGATATCTCCAAAAGTCAGGCAACTAACCCAAAATGATATAGAGGATAAATAGCACTACAGGTGAGAGGAAAAATATGTATTTTGGATTTTAGGGTGAGCTGTCCCTTTAAGCAATATGACACGAGGGAGTGCTGTTGTACTGTATATCAGCACGGCTGTGATTCGGCCGATCGTTCATAATTAAGGACAAATATATATCACTGTCACTACATTAGAACAGCGGAGTGATACTGTAGTGTAGACAGAGAAACATCCCAGTGTTATGCTGTATATCAACACTCATAGAATGCCTCTTGTCCAATCAAATTGCTCAACCGGAACTACATTTTGTATAATCATATTCAGCCAATGAAAAAATTATAATAGCTCTCAATATTCTCACCTCCTTGTCATTTTATATGAATCTCGCAGACAAACCCCAATTAACAATTACCCACGGTTGCCATTCACCAAGGTCTCACCTGCTTCCTCTTGAGTTATTCCTCCATTTTCTTTCGGCCACACAGAGGAGCACAGTTCACTTTGCATTGAGGAGAAAACCCATGGCCTCTGGTCAAAGTATTGAGAAGTCATTTATACATAAGCAAGCACTGTAGCTCATCAGGAAATCAGTCATTTTTCTGAAGCTCAACTCAAAGTCTTGAATGCGGTTATAGCAAAGTTCGACCGTGGGAGCATTTTTTTTGGCCTTTTTGCATTTTTGGATGATTATCATTCTGCTTTTATGAACCTTTGGAGACATGATCAGTTGTTTTGGCCTGTGTGTGTGTGAGGGAGAGGGAGAGAGACACACTGCACAAGAAGGGCCTCTGAGGCAAGTGTCAATCCCTTTGACATTGTTTTTGCAAGAGCCACGACGCACACTAGAGTCTCTCTGTCTATTCTGCCCACAAGCAGACTGTCCGCCAGAGTGCAGGGCTGCTCATGACCACAGCACAAACCCTGTTGTGCTGCTTCCCTTGATGCCAGCGTGACCTGTGGCCACATCAGTGGAGACCCCTAGAGGCCTGTGCCATAAGAGCCAGAGGCAACTTTTCATTCTAAAAGTGTAAACTTCCCCCGCTTGTTGGGGCGGCGCACACTTGGTTTGCTCCCTCTCTATACAGATGAGTATAACGCTTAGTTCACACAGAGAACCTACGCCTTGCCTTGCCTCAACCCACGCCTACGCCTGCAGACCTTGAGCTGGGCGTGAACCTATTACACGCCTTTGCGATCACACCGCACGCCTTTGCACGCTGAACCTGGAGCCGAGTCACAAGCGCCTCTCCTCTCTCCCGACTGTATTTTTTCACGTGTGGTCCCGAATTATCATAGGTAAAATAAATCGGATATATTTAATGGTCTATTGATGCTAGATATGTATAACCAGGTCTGACTATAGTCGGACATTTTAGAGAGGTGATCTTGCAAGAATATGTGCTGGCACAACAACATTGTCCATCTTGCTTCTTCGGTCGCTATTCTCTCTCATGAAGATTTGTTTGCAGACAGGGAGAAAGCCCCATGTGAGAGCCACCCGTCAATCTCTCTCTCTCTCTCTCTCTCTCTCTCTCTCTCTGCTCAACACTGTTGTAGTAACTCCATTTTATTTTGAAATTCAGTTGACTTTGCCATTTCCCACGGATATTGTCGCGTTTTTTTTCCATGGCTTGACAGAAGAAGCCTGCCTGCACGCGCCTAGTAGGCTTGAAAGTAGAACTCACGCCTAAACGATAAAATCGGCAAGGCACAGGCAAGGCGTGGGTACACGCAGGGTTCACGCTCAGGCGCCCGGTGTACACAGCCTCGTTGACTAAAACGGACGCCTATTTAAAAGCGTGGGTAAAGGCAAGGCATAGGCAAGGCTTGGGTCCCCGGTGTGAACCCAGCCTAAGGGGATGCATGGCTGACCAATTTGGGGCCCGCGGGCCAAACTTGGCCCACGCACATTTTTATTTATTTTTTGGCCCTCCATGGTTTTGAAAGGATAAAATCACGGCCAATATTACGGTCTTCCAGAGGCTGTGGTGGACTCATTTTTTTGAAAGCTATAGCTTGATGATACTTTTACCATCTGAAACTAGAAGACCTATTTTAGATTTAGAATGTAAATTGGCTATAAAATATAATTTAACGGAACATTTATTTTTGGCCCAGATTAATTTTGGCCCTTCATAGGAATGTGGGCACCTCTGGGGCATGTGACCAACTGTGCTAACATGACATGTCCAATTAGGACATAGGCAGAGTTCCAGCCCTGGAGAAAGTAATGCAGTATTAACTTGAAGTTACTTGGATTAGTAACTGTAATTTAATTACTTTTTGTCATTTGGAATCCCTTACTAGTTACTATGAGAGTAGTGAAATTACAGTAAAGGCCCAATTATGCTCAACTTTAAATATGGATAAGCATGTGGGCGGAGCTTTCCTGTGTCATTCTGCATGTTTTCTGAAAGCTTATACGGATACGGACGAAACGGAGCAATACCACACACACTCACACATTTAACTCTCTACTGCCCACTAGTGGATGTATTGCTCAACATGATACCAACGTGAAAGACGCGTGGAAGTTTGTGGACAGTGACGTTTACATGGTTTGAGACGGACATTTATTTTCTGATGAAAATGGAGCATAAATGTGTGGTCTAATGTGTTACTTTAATTGACTGCCCAACACTGGTCTCGGGACATAGGAAGGAATCTTTTAAATCTTTTTTTACCCACATTTTCTTTTGTAATTCTGAAACCTCAATCTGACTCAGTGTACAGTATCTGTGTACTGTACATTGGGAACCAGAGGAACAAAGAACCTTGAGTGTCCTTAGCCTATCAGGTGTCTCGTTTTGGCGTGTGTCAGCATGAGCTCTGGTATACAAGACCACAGTCACGAGTGTACAAGGCCAAGCTGCTGCTGCAGCAGGCCAGCAAACTACCAGTATACGTCTGTGGCTCTGGTTTATGGGGGGGACAATTTTAATATGGAGGCTGGGCCGCATGAGTTAATAAATGTTGTGTCCAAGTGACTAATTGGCAGTGTTGGGCAAGTTACTTTCAAAATGTAATATACTACATATTACTAGTTACTTTCATTTTAAAGTAATAAGTTACTTTACAATATTACTGTCCGTGTAGAGTAACTCGTTACTTATATTACACTACTTATGCATTACTTTCATGCATAAGTAGCATTTACCGTCCGTGTGGTCGTTGTGTTCTGATCTGTACTGTACGCGACTGCAGGTGAAAACAAAACGGAGCAGAAAAAAACCGCTCCGTGCGCTGTGTGTTTTGTGCACAATGGAAGCGCTCTCAACATGATTTTCATAGCGTTCTGACTGAAAAAAATGCTTTTGGTTTGAATGGCCCCTAAGACTTACCACATGTCAGAGCGCTGTCCCTGGTTCTGATAGCTTGCTCTATGACCTCTCTATTTTCCCCATACAATAGCCTATAAGTAACTCATTCAACTATAAAATCCAACACATGTTGGTAACATATACATAGTATATAGCAGCCTATGGCTAATGGTGTGTGTGTGTGTGTGCGCTTGCGTGCGTGCGTGTGTGCGTGTGGGGATTTCTTGTGTGTGTGTGTACTTCGTATCTAGCGTGTAGCCTACTAGGGGGCCCTGTCCAAATGGCTTGCACTCGGGCTGGTCATGGCTACCCCTACGCCAGTGGTTCTCAACCTTTTTGAGCCGTGACCCCCCAAAACAATTCCCCCGCCCGCCCGCCGCTACCCAACCCAACCACAGTGCGCACGCATTCACACACTGATTTCACTGACTAACTGAACTCGTTTTTATAGTTTATATTATAGCTCCATACATTAAACCATTGGTATGGGAGATTTAATCATCATAGGAGAACAATATTCCACCCCCACATTGAGAACCACTGCCCTACGCCACTGCGTTGCACACCCTTGTCTTACAAAAACCCAAACTTTTCTCGTCTCCTCAAGACTTCTTCTGCAGCTCGTCGACTCTGAGGAAGACACTTTGTCGAAAACGTCTAGTCTGTTTGCATCTAATTGATTTGGTCAAATTGACTGTGTGCTCCAGAATTCATCTTTTCTTTTTGATCAAGACATATAGCTCCTGCACACTCTTAAGACGACCTCTGACTAACAGATGTGAATACTGCTCATCTTGGGGTAGGTCTTAGGTAAGGTTGCACAGCTACTGAGTTTTGAAATATTATCCAGGAAAGGACAAGTATAGAACCCAGACGCCCTGTCGTGGAGATGGCAGGTGGGAACCCTTTATCCAACCACATGGCACCCATAGCTGAGGAGATACCATCCGGACCAGAATTAAGCATTATTCAAGAACTGAAAAGTCCTCAGCCACAAAGTAGCAGTTATCAAATGTAACTTTTTGTGTGCCATCTGGTGCAAAATGGGAAAAGAGCTGAACTATTGTGTCCAATTAAAGGATTTAATGAACTGGGCCCCCCCCCCCCCCCCCCCGATTGTTACAAAAAGACTCTTCTGATTAACTGCAAACGAGCGTTGCCAACTTGTGTCCAAGTAAAGTAGCTAATTGGCTGCTCGAAAAGTCACTAGAAGTCACCAGATGATGTCATATAGTCATTTGCATAAGTCCCCGCTTGCAGTGGTGGAGGGAGGGAGAGAGGGAGGGAGGGAGGGAGAGAGAGAGAGAGAGAGGGAGAGAGAGAGGGAGGGAGGGAGAGAGAGAGGGAGAGAGGGAGAGAGAGAGGGAGAGAGGGAGGGAGGGAGAGAGAGAGGGAGGGAGGGAGAGAGAGAGGGAGGGAGGGAGGGAGGGAGGGAGGGAGGGAGAGGGAGGGATGGGGAGAGAGAGGGAGGGAGAGAGGGGGAGGGAGGGAGGGAGAGAGAGAGGGAGGGAGAGAGAGGGAGGGAGGGAGAGAGAGAGGGAGGGAGGGAGGGAGGGAGAGGGAGAGAGGGAGGGGGAGGGAGAGAGAGGGGGAAGGAGAGGGAGGGAGGGGTGCTATGCTGTGAGGGAAGCACTGTGATCGTTCGCCTCTCTGGATGACAAGTAAAGAGCAAACCGCCATCAGCCGTGCCAATTTCGTGACAAATGCTTGCAAGCACGTTAACATTGTTCCCCACCATCAGAAAAAGTTGCCAGATTTGTCAATTAGTCGCTTTTCAGAAAAAAAGTTGCCAGGGGGTTCTGAAAAGTCACTAAATCTATTGACAAAATCACCAATTAAGTTGCCAACAACACTGCCATAAAGGAATGATCTAGGCCAGTGATTCCTAAACTGTGGTCCGGGGACCACTGGTTGTCCGCAAGGCTCCACCTGCTGGTGGTACTCAAGAGCCTTGCTGACTGCCATCAGCCTATGAGCAAATAAGATGTGTATCTGTTTGTGTTGGTTATTTGTGGTCTAGTTTCGCTGGCCAGCCTCCTCTCCCTTCCGTCCGAGGAGTCTGGAGCCGCAGGTCTCCATAACTGGGATAAACCCTCCCCTGCTCTACTCTGCTCTCCCATAGGAGCGACTGTTTCGGTGGCAGCCGGATGTCCGCTCCCGGCTTATTACAAGCTCTGTCATTGCCTCCGACCACGTCAATCAGAGCGGCTTCCACTCCCTCCTCCCTGTGTGTCGCTGTAAATAGTGCCCTGCCGCCTCAGTGAAAACAACAACGCTAACTAGCTAGCAAGCTAACGGCAGAAACCTACGCGCTAGCTCGTTGCTACACGCTGGAAACGGCAAGTTGGATTGTTTGAAACTATTTTCCAAGGGCACTGCCGCTAAGCGCCGCCCATCGCAATCCCACTATGGAGACCTGCGGCGCCAGACTCCTCGGACGGAAGGGAGAGGAGGCTGGCCAGCGAGGCTATTTGCGGTCTGACTCGCAACAGTAGCCTATTAGTATTTTGCCTTTCCGATGCTTATTGTATGGTTAAATCAGTGATTTTGTTTTATGGAGGTGGGAAAAAAGTTGGTAGCCACAATGGGAAGTGGTACTTGAGATTCTTGAGAAATGTGGTTTTGGTGCATGTGGTACTTGGTCTGAAACGTTTGGGAACCTCTGATCTAGGCTAATGAATGCAACTTAACATGGAAGGCACGTTTATTATTCAAGTGAGTGAGTAGTGATTACAGTGAAAGTTGCAGCTTGCATATTATAGGCTGGATATATCTGTCACCTTTTCCACTCTCCACGAGTTTGCATCGCTGCCT
The DNA here is from genome assembly GCF_964638095.1 of Poromitra crassiceps. Taxonomy (NCBI): domain Eukaryota; kingdom Metazoa; phylum Chordata; class Actinopteri; order Beryciformes; family Melamphaidae; genus Poromitra; species Poromitra crassiceps. The sequence continues at coordinate 51,360,936 of NC_139628.1, read as the reverse complement.
ATACGACTCATTTGCAACACGTATAAAACCCGGAGCTATACACTCTGCTGCAGAGATGTGGATTACGTGGGCGCCTGTTTCAATCCCACAGCCAGGCGTTATATAGCTGGACGGCGCGGCGGAGAAAATCTGAACATGACCGAGAAGAAGTCAAGTAATCCGGGGGTTAACGTGCGGTCAAGTGGAAATCCTGCTCAGATTGCAAAGCAGCATGGGTGTCCATCCGCCTCCGACTGCCTGTCTGCCTGTCTGCAGCACGACAAGAGCTCCGCCTCCGACTGCCTGTCTGCCTGTCTGCAGCACGACAAGAGCTCCGCCTCCGACTGCCTGTCTGCAGCACGACAAGAGCTGCCAAAACACTGAGAGATGACCACTCTATTAGGCCGGTGTTTCACACAACACTGTACAGTTCCATTACACGTGACAGCTGGTTACAGCTGAGCATGTACTTGGCTGCACAGCTGTCCTTATCAGCCTTTTCAGCACGGGGAAAAAACACATGACTTGCATGGAAATATTCTGTAAACCCTTGTGGAATATTATACAACAGAGGAATGCATAAATATACACAACGAACTGGGCAGTTTATTTTTTTGATGCTAAATTCAATATTCAATATCTCCTAGTTTTGTACAAGGAAATCCCAGCTCATATCTGCGGGTTGCTCCGAGGCACCGCAGGGTAGCCTACCACACAACATCTACAGGTATTGAGAAACACACCAGGAATAGCAAGTGAGCTCAGTCATCAGAGAAAGCAAAGTGGTTTCACAGCTTCTAATACAGCGTGAAACCACCGCCTTACTCTCCACTCTCAAATCAGATCCCAAAGCTGATAGAAGAAGAGACATACCTGAGCCCCATAGCAAGCTACACCTGGGTGTGGAAGATTAAGAAGCACGCGCCTTTTCAAGCCTTCTCATTTTCCAAAGAGAAAAAACCCCAAACAATGACAGTTAATTACAATTCAGGGAATGAGTCTCCTCAATCTTACGCCAGGCCTCGCTTTAGCCTTGGGGCGCTCCACTCCTGTGGCTCCATCACTGGATGGATGGAGACACAGATGAGAGAGGACCCGGGACAACAGCGCGTCTCGCAAAAAAAAAAGCCAGCTGGACGCCCTGGGCGCTACATTTTTTACCTGCGCTCTTTGTAATAATCATGCACTCTTTTTAATTTGCCATGTTGCGTGAACGCTGTCCTAGCGGACCCGTAGACCGCTGGACCGCTGCTCTGCGTCCCCGTAGAAATGCAATTTGTATTTGAGGTATTTAGCTGACATCTGAAGCTGCTTATAATTAGGGGTGGGAATCACCGCGGAGTACCCGCGATACGATATTATCACGATACAATATTATTGCGATTTAAAAAATATATATTGCGATTTATTGTTATCTCTTTTCAACTGCAAATGTTGTCCCCAAGGGGGTGTGGGAGGGGGGGGGGGATGTGCTTTGTCAACATCTGTTTTAGCTAATAGAATAAAGCTTCCAATCTGTTCATCTCACTTCAGTCATTTTTATTGCAGCAAAACGGGATTGTCAAGCAGACCAACACTCATAAAAACCTCATAAATAAGTCATAAATGTTGCATGCACTTGACAATTTATATCGTGAAATATTGAGATATTTGGCATTTGTGCGATACGATATTGCCACACAAAATATCTCTAACCCTACACACCACAAACACAGACTTATAAAGGGTTCACTGTCTGGCTGAAGGACGCGTTGCTCTGGACAATAGGGCAACCCTACTACCCCAAAACGACTGAAATACTTTTGGCTCGGGCCCTCGGGAGCTGTTTATGTGCTAGTTTTGATGCGGTGCATCAAGGCCATGAGAAGAGGCAGAATCTTGGGGGAATCCGAGTTGCCCTGGCCCCGCCACTTCTGCTGGGAATTCCTTCAGCGGCTATAGAACTTGCCCCGGCGGCGCTCCGACATCCTGCCCGAGCAAAGTCACAGGGAACGCCGGGCGAGCGCCTCAACGTTCCGAGTGACTGGAGAGAACAAGGGAAACACGGAGTCTGCTGTGCCAATACATTCATCATACTCCGGTGCCCCCCCCTATGGACCGGACTCACCGTTTACAACCTCCCACATGGACTGGACTCACTGTTTACAACCTCCCACAGTAGTGCCCCGCCTCCCATGGACCGGACTCACTGTTTACAACCTCCCACAGTAGTGCCCCGCCTCCCATGGACCGGGTTCACTGTTTACAACCTCCCACAGTAGTCCCTCCCTCCCATGGACTGGACTCATTGTTTACAACCTCCCACAGTAGTCCCTCCCTCTCATGGACCGGACTCACTGTTTACAACCTCCCACAGTAGTCCCTCCCTCCCATGGACTGGACTCACAGTTTACAACCTCCCACAGTAGTCCCTCCCTCCCATGGACTGGACTCATTGTTTACAACCTCCCACAGTAGTGCCCTGCCTCCCATGGACTGGACTCACTGTTTACAACCTCCCACAGTAGTGCCCCGCCTCTCATGGACCGGACTCACTGTTTACAACCTCCCACAGTAGTGCCCCGCCTCTCATGGACCGGACTCACTGTTTACAACCTCCCACAGTAGTCCCTCCCTCCCATGGACCGGACTCACTGTTTACAACCTCCCACAGTAGTCCCTCCCTCCCATGCACCGGGGGGTTCACTGTTTACAACCTCCCACAGTAGTTGTGGCGTGCACCGATGTGAATTCGATGCAGAGCTGCGCGTATCAACTTCAATGACTTTCTTCGCAGTCGCTGGCAGACTATTTTGGCGTCGGTACAGACGCAGCGATCGACATTGTTTGTCTTTGACTTGAGACAGCTGCTCACCCCCTCTTCCCTCGCGTTACGTACACAGAGATACTACTCGTTAATGAATGTCTATTTTAGTCATACATCCTTATTGTCTCCCCATTACAGCGGTATTATTTCAAACAGCTCCGGTTGCCTATATGTAAGAACGTCTAAGCCAATTTTCCATGCACGAGAAGCCTCGAGAACATGTCTCTGTTAGATAAGTTAATTACCTCATATCCTACGGCTACACATCCGCTTCCTCCACCCCCACCGCATATGGACGGGATGAAAACAACACTCCTACATGATGGAGATGTGCTGTATGCTAATGCTAATTAACTCCCCGCTCGCCACAGTGTTATCTTCATCATGTAACGCGCACCTGCTCGCCTAAGCACAGAATACCACCATCAACTACATGTGTTTCAGCATTGCAACATGCTGCATTAACATTATTGATTTCACAAAGAGTGTGTGTGTGTGTGTGTGTGTGTGTGTGTGTGTGTGTGTGTGTGTGTGTGTGTGTGTGTGTGTGTGTGTGTGTGTGGTATCAGCATTGCCTTATGTGTTCTCAGCTCAAAAATAGAAATTGGCTCCAGTGCTTCCATATGCAATGTAAGGAGTTGGTTTGATGGTGTTTGTGTGTGTGTGCGGGTGTGTGTGTGTGTGTGTGGGAAGGGGGGGGGGGGGTTTGTGTGTGTGTGTGTGTGTGTGTGTGTGTTTGTGTGTGTGGGGGGGGGGGTGTGTTTGTGTGTGTGTGTGTGTGTGTGTGTGTGTGTGTGTGTGTGTTTATGTGTGTGTGTGTGTGTGTGTTTGTGTGTGTGCGTGCGTGCGTGTGTGTGTCTGTGTGTGTAGGTGTGTGTGTGTGTGTGTGTGTGTGTGTGTAGGTGTGTGTGTGCGCGTGTGTGTGTGTGTGTGCATGTGCATGGCTCTAGTGCGTCCATATGCAATGTCAGGAGTTGTTTTGATAGCGTGTGAAAGTTCAGCGTGGCCTAAATAGCACAGCAGGGATGGTGAAACGTGCAGTGTGTTAGCAGCAGTGTGTGTTAGCAGCAGTGTGTGTTAGCAGCAGTGTGTTAGCAGCAGTGTGTGTTAGCAGCAGTGTGTGTTAGCAGCAGTGTGTTAGCAGCAGTGTGTGTTAGCAGCAGTGTGTGTTAGCAGCAGTGTGTTAGCAGCAGTGTGTGTTAGCAGCAGTGTGTGTTAGCAGCAGTGTGTGTTAGCAGCAGTGTGTGTTAGCAGCAGTGTGTTAGCAGCAGTGTGTGTTAGCAGCAGTGTGTGTTAGCAGCAGGGATGGTGAAACGTGCAGTGTGTTAGCAGCAGCGCTAACAGACTGTCATTTTCATCATGTCTGATCCCCTCCACACTGCTTCATGAAGTGGCCGGCCGCCAAATCACATTGCATGTTAACTGTCGCTCGGTGTCTCCACATGCTAGCATGAATAGCATTTACCAGAGCAATTGAGAGAGAGAGTGGCGTCAGCGGAGGACCAAAATGCGTGACTCATTAGCCAATGAGCAGCCCCGAAGGGGTCTCGCGCTACTTTTGAATGCTGAAATAAAGCTGATCATGTACAATTTGATTCTAAAGTACAACACAAACTGCCCATTTTGCTGCAACTCGACAGTGCTGCTTAATCCAGGACCTTACTTCCTGGAACTCTTGTGAGTAAAACAAACTGGTCCAGTTGGAGTGAATGGAGATGTCGCCACTCTTCTATCTACACAGCTCTGGCATTTCTATGGCAACAGTTGGACGTGCAGGAACACTGAATGCAATGCGTTGTGTGTCTCTGGAGCTTTGTGATGAAGGTAGGTCTAAACGCAACATGTCTCTGGAGCTTTGTGATAAAGGTAGGTCTAAACGCAACATGTCTCTGGAGCTTTGTGATAAAGGTAGGTCTAAACGCAACATGTCTCTGGAGCTTTGTGATAAAGGTAGGTCTAAACGCAACATGTCTCTGGAGCTTTGTGATAAAGGTAGGTCTAAACGCAACATGTCTCTGGAGCTTTGTGATAAAGGTAAGTCTAAACGCAACATGTCTCTGGAGCTTTGTGATAAAGGTAGGTCTAAACGCAACATGTCTCTGGAGCTTTGTGATAAAGGTAGGTCTAAACGCAACATGTCTCTGGAGCTTTGTGATAAAGGTAGGTCTAAACGCAACATGTCTCTGGAGCTTTGTGATAAAGGTAGGTCTAAACGCAACATGTCTCTGGAGCTTTGTGATAAAGGTAGGTCTAAACGCAACATGTATCTGGAGCTTTGTGATAAAGGTAGGTCTAAACGCAACATGTCTCTGGAGCTTTGTGATAAAGGTAGGTCTAAACGCAACATGTCTCTGGAGCTTTGTGATAAAGGTAGGTCTAAACGCAACATGTCTCTGGAGCTTTGTGATAAAGGTAGGTCTAAACGCAACATGTTTCTGGAGCTTTGTGATAAAGGTAGGTCTAAACGCAACATGTCTCTGGAGCTTTGTGATAAAGGTAGGTCTAAACGCAACATGTCTCTGGAGCTTTGTGATAAAGGTAGGTCTAAACGCAACATGTCTCTGGAGCTTTGTGATAAAGGTAGGTCTAAACGCAACATGTCTCTGGAGCTTTGTGATAAAGGTAGGTCTAAACGCAACATGTATCTGGAGCTTTGTGATAAAGGTAGGTCTAAACGCAACATGTCTCTGGAGCTTTGTGATAAAGGTAGGTCTAAACGCAACATGTCTCTGGAGCTTTGTGATAAAGGTAGGTCTAAACGCAACATGTCTCTGGAGCTTTGTGATAAAGGTAGGTCTAAACGCAACATGTCTCTGGAGCTTTGTGATAAAGGTAGGTCTAAACGCAACATGTCTCTGGAGCTTTGTGATAAAGGTATGTCTAAACGCAACATGTCTCTGGAGCTTTGTGATAAAGGTAGGTCTAAACGCAACATGTCTCTGGAGCTTTGTGATAAAGGTAGGTCTAAACGCAACATGTCTCTGGAGCTTTGTGATAAAGGTAGGTCTAAACGCAACATGTTTCTGGAGCTTTGTGATAAAGGTAGGTCTAAACGCAACATGTCTCTGGAGCTTTGTGATAAAGGTAGGTCTAAACGCAACATGTCTCTGGAGCTTTGTGATAAAGGTAGGTCTAAACGCAACATGTCTCTGGAGCTTTGTGATAAAGGTAGGTCTAAACGCAACATGTCTCTGGAGCTTTGTGATAAAGGTAGGTCTAAACGCAACATGCCAGATATTTTGATTTTGATCAATTGATCCCTTTTGTCCTAATCTGATGTGCCATGTTAGGGAGGGTTACATGCTGCCACTCCGACGTGCTGCCACTCCGACGTTCTGCCACTCCGAAATATCGGCACTCAGAAAGGGATCATGTCTATGTTCCCCGGGTTCTATATTCCCCGTTTTTCACGCCAAACCTAACCTCCCCCCATGCCTAAACCTAACCTCCCCCAGACCCTAACCCAAAACCTAACCTCTCCCACCCCCACGCCTAAACCTAAGGTCGGCATTGCGGCTTCTAAGGTGAACGACCGCCAGTCCGAATAATGGAAGTTAACGTTCGGAGTGGCAGGGCTTCGGAAAGGCAGTCAGTAGCCGTTAGGGAGCGTACCTATGTTCCCCGGGTTCTATGTTCCCCGGGTTCTATGTTCCCCGCTCCTGCTAAAAAGGGTTCTATGTTCCCTGGGTCATATGTTCCCCGCTCCCGAAAAAGGGTCCTATGTTCCCCGGGTCCTATGTGGGCGGAGAAGGGGCGGGGGCAAATGGAGACAGACAGTACTTGTAGAAAAGTTGGTAATGGTTGTTAGTTACTCTGTTCACAAAGTGTCAGTACCTTGGCTGTGTGGTGGGAGTTTCTGGCAAGACTGTCCCTGTTAGTTTGCAGATAGTGGCAGCTGCTCTTTTTGGAAACAAACTGTGCATTGTGCGACCCGCTTTTTCCCATCAGCAGTTCATGTGGTTGAGGCTGGGCTTTCAGCGCTGGCCCCGTTTTTTTTGGGCCAGCGCTAGCGCCGCCCCGTAGAGCCTACATGTCCACTCTATTTGCGTGCCGATCTGGTCATCTGCACAACAATCTGAGGAAGCCTGAGCCTTGCGGTATAGCCACGGAAATTGCCGGAAACGTGACTCCTTCCAGAGCATTTTGCAAACTATTTCCACTTTCCAGCTTTACTTCACTCACCAGTTTGACGTTTTCTGGTCCAAAATAATCCAGGTTGTAAAGTACCTATCCAACACCGCCTCTCATCCAGCGCACCGCGCCTCCTCAGCTGCTGCCAAAGAACTTGCAAAGAACTGACACTTTTACACACAGCTAATTAGCTTCCATAACTACGTTAATACCCAGAGTGCCTTACGCCAAGAAAGGGGGGGGGGGTATTACTTTTACTAAAGTGAATGTTTTCTAATAGCCTATAATTACATCAATCACCTACAAACTTTTCAAACAGATTTGATTGCATGATGATGTTTTCTTTGTTGTGTTTGTGAGGGCCAGATTTTCTAGTATTCAATATTTTCTTCGATTTTTTTTTTACCCCTAAAATAACATTTTACATCAGTAATGGAGCTACAACACTGATCAGATCCAATTGTATATAGGCTATCTAGAAATCTATCTATATATAGATGATATATTATTATAAGATTAAATAAAAAATTTGATCATATAATACAATTAAGAGAATAGCCTATATGATTGATAATATAATATGATATTTAGGTGATTAAAAGACACAAAAACATTGGGTTAAACAGGGGTAAATAGCCTATTTATTTTTGGGTTAAAAAATATCTTAAAATCAAACACGTATAGGCTATTTGATTTTAAGGTGTAGCCTACACCAACACACAACATCATCCTGCAATGAAATTATGTTCGACAAGTATCCTTCATACTTTTGCCACTAACAGCTACAGCGAACAGGCTCCTCAACGCTTTTCCGCGCTAGCCCTATGCTAGGTTTCAACCTAGCCTTGTTTTTTTTTAATCATCGGGAAAAACTTTGTGAACCCTCGGTCTGTGCTATAGCCACTAACTTTGTATTTTATCCTGCCAGAGGTATCTTCAATGAAATAAGGCTAAGCCTAAGCCTAAGCCTAGATGAGGTATTTCCCTAACCCTAACATTACTATCACACTTATACTTATTGCAGATATGACTCGTTCAGTTTGTTTACGCACGTCGGCGGCAGGGCTCGGTATAGCTCCCGCGTGAAGCGTGTTTCTTACTGGATGATCCTGTCTCCACCTCGCCTTTGAACAGCTTTACTTTGGGGGGAAAATGCTGCACCCTCCCTTGATGCCTTGCTAGCTTAATGACTAAAGACACCGTCTTCTTGGTGCACAGAGTCAATAGTGCAGCTACTGTATACTGTGTGGTGCAGGCAAAACAAACAACTCCAGTAAACAGCACTGAAAGCAACCTGCAAAGTCATCCTCTGCCACAGAGAGCAAAGGCTTGGAACAACACATAGGGGTGCGCGTGTTTATATTTCCACGTTGTTGCAAAGAAAAAAAGAAAAAAAAAGGCATTATGGTCTTGTTTGGGAACGAGGGAGCTGGAAGGCAGAGAGATCAGCCTCTGCGTCTTCTTGAGTGTAGGATTACCGCCCTCTGCTGGCGTAAAGAGGAAGCGAAATGTGTGAGCTCCACAGGGGGGGGAAGTCAAACAACATCTTTAGCGCCTCATTGTTATGAGCCGACACATTGTGCCCGGGTGTGAGAAAGAGAGGAGAGAAGAAGAGAGTAGAGAAGAAGAGGAGGAGAGAAGAAGAGAGGAGGAGAGAATAAGAGGAGAGAAGAAGAGAGGAGGAGAGAAGAAGAGAGGAGGAGAGAAGAGAAGAAGAGAGAAGAAGAGGAGGAGAGAAGAGAGGAGGAGAGAAGAAGAGAGGAGGAGAGGAGAAGAGAGGAGAGAAGAGGAGAGAAGAAGAGAGGAGGAGGAGAGAAGAAGAGAGGAGGAGGAGAGAAGAAGACAGGAGGAGAGAAGAGGAGGAGAGAAGAAGAGAGGAGGAGAGAAGAAGAGAGGAGAGAAGAAGAGAGGAGAGAAAAAGAGGAGGAGAGAAGAAGAGAGGAGGAGAGAAGAAGATAGGAGAGGAGAAGAGAAGAAGAGAGGAGGGAAGAAGAGAGGAGGAGAGAAGAAGAGAGGAGGAGAGAAGAAGAGAGGAGGAGAGAAGAAGAGAGGGGGAGAGAAACACTTTCAGACTTGCTGGAGACGTTATCGCTCAGTGCTGTGTTACTCCCAACTCATTTCCCACAGTCAGCGGACGGATGGAGCAGTTTGGTTCAATAATGTGAATTCTCACCGGATGACTTTCTATCTCTCTGCTCACACTGCCTCTCAGTCTTTCACTCTGCTCACACTGCCTCTCAGTCTTTCACTCAGAGTTCAATTCATAAACAGGGAAGAAACTTGTGTTGCCAAAAAAAAAAAAAAAGAGTAAATCAATGTATATCATAGACGCCTATTAATAAGTAATGAATTGATATCAGTGTTATGGAATGGAGGAATAAAACAGAAAAACCCCACAATCCTCTCATTGCCGCTGTGCTCTCCCACTCTCCTCCTGAGTTATAGCTATACTCTCCTCCTGAGTTATAGCTATACTCTCCTCCTGAGTTATAGCTATACTCTCCTCCTGAGTTATAGCTATACTCTCCTCCTGAGTTATAGCTATACTCTCCTCCCCCATCCTTTCTGACGTCCACTCCCCCGCCCCACCCTCCCCTCCGCGCGCGCGCCCGTGGGTACCGCTCCACCCTGTCGCACATGGCCACATCCAGCTCCCATAACGCTTTGTTTTGTGTCATGCTGCCCGCTGTATGGATGATCTCAATCTCTCAGGTAGCCCATCCCTCCTCCGCCCGCCCGCTCCACCATCTCCCTGTCAAACACACACACACACACACAGACAGACACACGCACGCTTCGTCTCCATGGCGCTCCATCCCTCTCTCTCCTCCGTCTGGGTACCAAACGCTGATGGATGTAAAGTGATGTGGCTAAATAAGCTCCCCTCCCCTCCTGATACAGCTTGACTGCAACATCTATTCACAGACGGTATTTGCTGGCCAGTCCTCGGGCTCTCTGTTTATTGCAGGCGATATTTCACGCCGCCACAAGGCTCATAAAGTACAGTGGCCGAGTGTTCGAGCTCCACGCACCGCAACTTAAAGGGCCACGTCGCCCATTTTCAAGCAGGTTTTTGTATCATTACAAAATCAGTAGTATGCAAGTGAATGTTTAACTTCCCTCTGTGTCTCTGTGTGTTTTTAATGTGTTTTGTAACATGCACCTGAGCCTGGTCAAACGAAACATTTCTGTTGCGTTGTGACAGACAATAAAGTTTTTGAATCTTGAATCTTGAATCTTGCCGCGCGGACGGAGAGCGCTCTGTTTATTTGCAGAACTTCCTGGTCTAAATGATGTCACGATGATGTGTCGTTTGTAGGGGTGTCATGATACACTAATTTCACGATACGATACGATACACGATATTGGGTTCACGATAACGATACGATACGATATTTTAACAATATTTTTTTTAACAAAAGTAAATCATTTGTATGTATTTATTCATCATTTATTTAACCATGTGAGTCCCGTTGAAATCGAAACCTCTTTTCAAGGGAGCCCTGGGAAAATACTGGAAAAATAGTCTTTCATTTGAAATACACAAAATACAAAACAAATGCTGTTTTTGGAAATTGTTATTATAATAACTAGAAAACAACATGGAAGATAATGCTTCTCTTGCAATAGAATGTGTCACACTGTCACAAACTAAATGTTTGTTGCATGGTGAAAGAAAAATAAAGTATACAATCTATTTCTTAAATAACTCATGCTCAATGGTCCCTAAACTTATGTAATCTTATGTAGGCTACCCCTTGAGCTGTTTTGCCTTGCCTTGCCTTGCCTTGCCTTTTTTTTTTTTTTTTACGATATAATTTTTTTCTGACGATACGCATATCGTGACGTTTCGATATCGCGATATATCGTGCGACGAAATATCGTGACACCCCTAGTCATTTGGTCCAGGAAGTTCTGCAAATGATGGTAGAGAGAGCAATGAATGATAGTGACAGTGATTGTGACAGCGATAGGGACACCATGGCAAAACTGCTCCAAATGACATCGTAGGCAGGATTGTACTGTTGCACTACCCGGACGGACGCCCACTTTGTTTTTTTTGTTTGTTTTTTTAGAAGAAGACGAATCAATTAAAACGGTAATTGGGGTGTAGGATTATTTTGAAGCCATATCGCCCAGTCCTAAGTCACTAAACATCGATATTCGGTGAAATGATGTGTATAGGAGGAGGCCCTGGGTGAGAAAGACTCACCACCGTGATGACGCTCATCAAGGAATGAATAAGCTCGTGACTGACTCAGAGTCACGACTGACTCAGAGTCACGACTGACTCACGTGTCACGACTGACTCAGGTGTCACGACTGACTCACGTGTCACGACTGACTCAGGTGTCACGACTGACTCACGTGTCACGACTGACTCATGTGTCACGACCGACACCCCCCCCCCCTCTCCTCCCCCTCCTCTCAGGAAGCAGACACAGGTTCTGCTGCTGCTGAGGAAGGAAGTGTGCTAATCCTTGGGCTCAGCTTCAAAAAGAGCCTCTAAAGAACACACTCTGTACAGTTCTGGCAACTCGGTCCGCTGCCTCTGGTGGTGGGGGATGGGGGGTGCAGCGGTGAATATCACCTACCTGTTTCTCCTCCTCCTCGCAGATACCTCACTTCACTGAACTTGCTTCTTCGTTATCGCCAACTAAATGTTCTTCAGCCCAACTCTGCAACTCAACTCAACATTCTCTCTCTCTCTCTCTCTCTCTCTCTCTCTCTCCTTTCCCTGTCCTTATCAGCACATCTCTGGAACACGATGTGTGTGTGTGTGTGTGTGTGTGGGAGGGGGGGGTGGAGAGGGAGAGCTGGAGGAGGGAGAGAGAGATAGGGAATGCATGGTGGGAGAGAAGTGAAAACTCTTGAAAACAGGCATGGAAATAGGATTGGGAAGGGGAGTGGAGGGAAGAAGTGGAGAACAATGTAGAGGGAGAAAAAACAGCTGTAGAGGGGAGAGAGAGAGAGAGAGTAGAGAAAGAAGGTAGAGAGACAGTGAGAGAGAGGGAGGAGAGGGAGGGAGGGAGGGAGAGGCAGTAGAGAGAGAGAGTAGAGAGATGCAGTGGGGAGGGAGAGGCAGTAGAGAGAGAGTAGAGAGGGAGAGAGGACAGATAGGCAGTAGAGAGGGAGAGAAGAGAGGCAGTGGAGAGAGATGAGAGAGGAGAGAGAGTAGAGTAGAGAGGGAGAGAGGACAGATAGGCAGTAGAGAGGGAGAGAGAGGGAGAGAAGAGAGGCAGTGGAGAGAGATGAGAGAGGAGAGAAAGTAGAGTAGAGAGGGAGAGAGATTAGAGACGGAGAGAGTAGAGAGGGAGAGGAGAGGCAGTCGAGAGAGAGGAGAGAGGGAGAGGAGAGGAGAGAGACAGTAGAGAGAAAGGGGGAGAAAAGACAGAGAGAGAAAGTAGAGACAGAAGATAGAGTTGCCAGCTCTCTCCTCGGTCCCAGAGGGGTAGCTGGCACACTGTGTGTGTGTGCGTGTGCGTGTGCGTGTGTGTGTGTGTGTGTGCGTGTGTGTGTCCGGGGGTAAAGGGAGCAGAGATGGGAAATGTTTAAGTACACACACTCTTTTCTTTACTTGAGTAGAAGTACAGTTACTTGTGTAAATAAAGACTGGTAAAAGTAGAAGTACTGATTCAACTTGTTTATTAATCAAGTTAAAGTAAAACAATTACAGGCTCTGAAATGTAATCAAGTATAAAAGTAAAAAGTCCCAGTTGTTTCTGTGCAAAGCTAACTGAACCTCACATCATATTAATATTGGTTACAGGAGGTGTATGCTGATGGTATATCATCTCTGGTCGTGGATTTGTTTGAAACACAGTCACTGAAGAGCTAAATCTAGGAAATGAAATGAAATAAACTGACTGCCTTCAAGTTCCAAGTCAGTTTTGGTGGAGCACAAAGTCCTTCATCACTTGTGTTAGTGGTAGGGAGTGGACTTGGTTCAGGCGATGTCTGCCCAGCACTTGGCGGATCTGGATCCGACACACGTGGGCCAGACTGCGAGGACATCTCTTGGCCTCCAGAAAGACCCTGAGAGCCTCAGGATCAGCCCTCTCCTCCAGCTGTGCCTGCTCTGTGGTCACCAGGGCCGGGTCAGCGCCGTGGTCCAGCAGCAGCTGGACGAAGGCCGTGTCCCACCTGTTATTCAGCACCACCTCCAGCAGGTGAGAAGCCACGTCACGGGTCAGAACGCCAGCAGCCTGGAGCAGCAGGTGGAAGCAGTCCAGGTGGTGTAATTCAGCACTGAAGTAGAGAAGGTGGTGTGAGCCGTGGCTGCTTCTGTTAGGGTCGGCCCCGGCTTGCAGGAGGATCCGGACACAGTCCAGGTGACCGTGGAGCACGGCCCAGTAGAGAGGTGGGAGGTTATCCTCAGCAGCTAGGTCTACCTGTGCTCCCTGTGTGATCAGGTAGTGCACACAGGGAGCATGACCCCCACAGGCTGCGTACACCAGAGGGGTCCTCCACCACCACCCATAACGACACTTCTTATTGATCTGCCTTCTGAAGTGGTCTCTCTGCAGCAGGCTCCTCAGTGTGTCCAGGTCTCCTGCCCCGGCGGCATCATAGAGCTGCGTGTCATCATGCTCTGCTTGAACAGCCATTCCTTCAGATGTGTCACTGTACCACACTGACTTGTATGCTGTGTCTCAAACAGAAGGCAGTATCAGTGTTGTCAGGTGGGAAATGTTGAATTATCGTACCTGAGGGTCAAAATTATCCTTTTTGGAGGGAAATTATCGTACGCGAGCAGCGGCTTCTTCTTTTTATGGCTTTCCTTGCATCTTCCACCCCTTATATATTGTAGCCTCAGCCAGGAAGGATTTATGACATCACTGATGACATCACAATTGCTCGAGTGACATCACTGATGACATCACAATTGGCTCACAATCCTTGAATTATGACATCACTGATGATGTCACAAACAGATGGCATCATGGAGCCGCCTGTCACTGCGTGCCCCAGAGGGGTCCACCAACACTGCTCATTTATCTGCCTTTTGAAGCGGTCTTCCTGGTCTTGAGAGAGAGAGAGAGTAGAGAAGAGAGAGGGAGAGAGAGGCAGTAGAGAGAGAGTAGAGAGGGAGAGAGAAGAGGAGAGAGAGTAGAGAGGGCGAGAGGGTAGAGAGTAGAGAGGGAGAGAGGAGAGAGGGAGAGAGGAGAGGAGAGAGGCAGTAGAGAGAGAGGGGGAGAAAAGACAGAGAGAAAGTAGAGACAGAAGATAGAGTGTGTGTGTGTGCGTGCGTGCGTGCGTGCGTGCGCACACGGGGGGTAAAGGGACCAGAGATGGGAAATGTTTAAGTACACACACTCTTTTCTTTACTTGAGTAGAAGTACAGTTACTTGTCTAAATAAAGACTCTGGTAAAAAGTAGAAGTACTGATTCAACTTGTTTATTAATCAAGTTAAAGTAAAACAATTACAGGCTCTGAAATGTAATCAAGTATAAAAGTAAAAAGTCCCAGTTGTTTCTGTGCAAACCTAACTGAACCTCACATCATATTAATATTGGTTACAGGAGGTGTATGCTGATGGTATATCATCTCTGGTCGTGGATTTGTTTGAAACACAGTCACTGAAGAGCTAAATCTAGGAAATGAAATGAAATAAACTGACTGCCTTCAAGTTCCAAGTCAGTTTTGGTGGAGCACAAAGTCCTTCATCACTTGTGTTAGTGGTAGGGAGTGGACTTGGTTCAGGCGATGTCTGCCCAGCACTTGGCGGATCTGGATCCGACACACGTGGGCCAGACTGCGAGGACATCTCTTGGCCTCCAGAAAGACCCTGAGAGCCTCAGGATCCGCCCTCTCCTCCAGCTGTGCCTGCTCTGTGGTCACCAGGGCCGGGTCAGCGCCGTGGTCCAGCAGCAGCTGGACGAAGGCCGTGTCCCACCTGTTATTCAGCACCACCTGCAGCAGGTGAGAAGCCACGTCACGGGTCAGAACGCCAGCAGCCTGGAGCAGCAGGTGGAAGCAGTCCAGGTTGTTGTCTTCAGCACTGATGGAGAGAGGGGTGTGTGAGCCGTATATGATTCTGTTAGGGTCGGCCCCGGCTTCCAGGAGGATCCGGACACAGTCCAGGTGACCGTAGCACACGGCCAAGTAGAGAGGTGTCCAGTTATACACATCAGCTAGGTCTACCTGTGCTCCCTGTGTGATCAGGTAGTCCACAGAGGCAGCATGACCAAACCAGGCTGCGTGCCGCAGAGGGGTCACCCACCACCCATCAAGACACGTCTTCTCATTGATCAGCCTTCTGAAGTGGTCTTCCTGCAGCAGGCTCCTCAGTGTGTCCAGGTCTCCTGCACTGACGGCATCATGGAGCTGCATGTTAGCCATTCCTTCAGATGTGTCACTGTACCACACTGGCTTGTATGCTGTGTCTCACAATCCTTGATTTATGACATCACTGATGATGTGACATAACATACCATAACATTATTACATCATGACATATGACTGATGACATCACTCACTGATGACATCATACTCACTGAACTCACTGATGACATCACTCACTGATGACATCATCTGTGACATTATCAGTGGTATGGTATTTGTGACATCATCGGCCACGCCTTATTTAGACTGTGTCTTGTTTTGGATGTGCGACAAGAGAGAGACAAACTATGTTACATCGCTTTTGTCTGTCGTGCATTATGCACTAAATTAACTAGAGTAAAAGTAAAACGTCAGAAAAATACTCAGTAAAGTACAGATACATGAAAATCCTATTTAAGTACAGTAACAAAGTATTTGTACTTATCAAGGAGATGTAGGATGTCGTGAATTAAGGCCAAATTCCACTGAGTCCGTGTTCGGTCCGTCTGCGCTGCGGTACGGCTTCGGAGCCGATACGTTTCCACTCTAATCATTGTGTCAACTCCCACCTACTCCGCTGCGTGGCGTGTCTACTCCGTCCCAGCTCCGACGATCCGGAGCTCTCCGAAGCTCTCCGAAGCAGATACGCAAGGCTTCTATTTTTCACGGATGTCGGAGCAAAGCCGCAGCAAGTTGGGCGGAGCCAGGCATGAAATCAACAGTTCAGAGGTGCTTACAGCATTCAATATCAAGCCAGAGGACAAACATGGATGAGGAAAAGTTAATCATTGAAGTGGAAAACCACAAAATAATATATGACACGACACATCCTTTTTACAAGGACAACACCAAGCAAGTCCACCCCCCTCCTCTGCTTCTCCAGTTGGGAACAATGATCTTCTGCCTGTTTGTTGTTGTATTTATCCCACATAAAAATTGTCTCGCGCGATTTCACCGCGAGAACCTGTCGGTCTCGTCATTCTAGCTGTCTGGCGGAGCGGCGCCGTGACGGGCTCTGCACGCAGCCGGTGAGTGTTGTTGGAGCACGGAGCAAAACCGGAGCACAGCTGCAACGCAACACAAATGCAACCAGGGGAATCCCGGCGTTAGTCAGAAAAGTGTTCATGTCCCTCTTCAAACCGTTTTGAATCAGTGGAAACAAAATCTTTGTTGCTTTGCAAAGCTAGTTGCATCGTCCAGGCTTCAAATCTGGACCAAGACCTTTGTCGCACGTCATCCCAATCTCTGTTTCTCTCTACTTTGAGCTGTGACATAAAGGTGATGTGACAAAGAAAATATAGTCGTAAAAAACAAAGCAGTGCCATACTTATCCAAACAATTACACTGAACACATCCAGCCCTACAACTTAAAGGAACACTCCGCCCATTTTCAACCAGCTTTGTATCATTAGAACATCAGTAGTATATCAGAAAACTGTAAACTGTTTTGAAGTCTGTCATTTAATTTGACCGTTATTGAGTGTTAAAGTGTGGACCAGTGACATCACTGGTCCACACTAACTCAAATTAATAACTCATTAACTCAAATCAACTCTCAATAACTGTCAAACTAGATGAATGATGAATAGTTTGACAGTTATTGAGCTAACAAAGCTGGTTGAAAATGGGCGGAGTGTTCCTTTAAAGGATGGCCTTACCGGTAATCAACCCACTTTGTATCATTAATAATCTGGGTAATATAAGCACATGGGCAGTGTTTACCTTCTCTCTCTGTGTTTTCCTCACAGAGATCTCCCATTTCCTCCTCTGGCAAAGCGCTCCGTTGTGAGGCGTTTTACGTCACAACGCGTCAGAACAGAGCTGCTCCGTTGTGAGGCGTTTTACGTCACAACGCGTCAGAACAGAGCTGCTCCGTTCTGACGTGTTTTACGTCACAACGCGTCAGAACAGAGCTGCTCCGTTCTGACGCGTTTTACATCACCACGTGTCAGAACGGAGCTGCGGCAGTTGTGCAGAATCTGCTCCGAGAGCGGCTGTTATTGTTTATTTAAAATTTTCAAGTATCCGCACATCCACGGAGAATCACATGGAGAGCCTTAATGAGCCCCTAATGACTTGCAGCTGGTGGGGGCGGAGTTTCTGCAGACAGGAGCAGGAGCAAATTCGCCATGAGGTAAACCGAGAGAGAAGGCAAAACACTGGCCATGTGCTTATTTGACCTAGATTATACAGTATATGATACGAAATGGGTTGGATTACCGGTCATCTTTTAAACACTCGTTCTGAGAACTTTGAGATTTGAAGGAGAGAAAAGAAAAACGTTAACGCGCTGTGAACATTGACATGCATGGCACCTCCCTAAAGACGTGAAGCGCAGGAGAAGAAAGACGGATCGAGAGGAGCGGATTGGGTTTGATATGACGGCTCAGGCGCCCGAGCGGTGCTGGGGCGGGGCGGGGGGGGGGGGGGGATGGGGGGGTGGCGAGCGGTGGGGTTACTACACACTTTAGTCGTAGGACGACACAGACCCTAATGGGGCGGAGAAGCAATGTGCTGATATCCTTAATTGATGGATTAGAAGCATAACTCCCTGGAGAGAGAGGAGGATCAAGAGAATGGCAGAGAGAGAGAGAGGAGAGGGAGCGAGCGCCCGCACGTGACCCCGACGCCTCATTGAACGGGGGAAATTCCCGAGATGTTTTATTTAAACGAGGTTGGAGGAAGATGGGGGGGGGGGGGGGGGTGGATAGAGGAGAGAGAGAAGAGAGAGATGGGCGGGGGAAGCGTGCAATAAATTACTATGTCAACATATAGCGAGGGCTGTGGAGACATTCGAGTTAATAACGTTCTTAATGAGTGTGACGTGTTTGAATGGATCCAGAGAGGTGCTCCATCAAGACGGACAGATGTGTGGACGTGATGGATGGATGATGGATGGGCTGGAGGAGGGATGGAGAGAGGAGGGCCTGGGAGAGGACCAACGATCTACCTTTCACATGGAGAGTGAAAGGTAGATCCACCTGCAGAGGAGAGCAGCAGATCCCCGTCTAAAACTCCCCTTTGATCTGGCCCCACACAGTGCCAGCTCAATCCCAAAGCTCTCCCCCATCATGAAGCAGCAAAGGGTTGGGGGGAGGAGGAGCCGTCTGCACACAGCTCTTTAAATGTGCCTCGTCACGGTACAAAGCCGCCGCGGCGCCTTCCTGGATCATCTCGCACTTCTTCTTTCCTCGCGATGCTCGGCGATCATCCAAAGCAAAGCGCGCGTACGGCAAAGCATTTTAGGGCGTCCTCGTCCGTCAGAGTATAGGCTATCGTTCCTCAGTCTAAGCGTTGTCAGTGGTCATGTCTCCTATAGTAAACCATGTCGAGTGTGCTCTGAAACACCTTCAGTCCTCACACGAAAACGCTGTCATTCTTCCTGCATTACTGTTTCACTCCTCACTCGTCAGTCATCAGTCCTCACTCGTCAGTCATCACTCGTCAGTCCTCACTCGTCAGTCATCAGTCCTCACTCGTCAGTCATCAGTCCTCACTCGTCAGTCCTCACTGGTCAGTCCTCACTCGTCAGTCATCAGTCCTCACTCGTCAGTCCTCACTGGTCAGTCATCAGTCATCACTCGTCAGTCATCACTCGTCAGTCCTCACTGGTCAGTCCTCACTGGTCAGTCATCACTTATCACTCAAACTAGCTGTCAGTCATCACTCCTCATGTCTCACACGAAAACGCTGTCATTTCTCCTGCAACGTGCCTCAGTTATCACTCAAACTCATCACACACGGAAGAACAACCAAAAACAACGCATGACAGCGTTTTCGTGTGAGACGTGAGGAGTGATGACTGACAGCTAGTTTGAGTGATAACTGAGGCACGTTGCAGGAGAAATGACAGCGTTTTCGTGTGAGATGTGAGGAGTGAGGACTGACGAGTGAGGACTGATGACTGACGAGTGAGGACTGATGACTGAGGAATGAGGACTGATGACTGACGAGTGAGGACTGATGACTGACGAGTGAGGACTGATGACTGAGGAATGAGGACTGATGACTGACGAGTGAGGACTGATGACTGAGGAATGAGGACTGATGACTGACGAGTGAGGACTGATGACTGACGAGTGAGGACTGATGACTGAGGAATGAGGACTGATGACTGACGAGTGAGGACTGATGACTGAGGAGTGAGGACTGATGACTGACGAGTGAGGAATGAGGACTGACGAGTGAGGCCGTATTGTGCGATGACTGACGTGTGAGGAGTGAAACAGTAATGCAGGAAGAATGACAGCGTTTTCGTGTGAGGACTGCAGGTGTTTCAGAGCACACTCGACATGGTTTACTATAAGAGACATGACAACTGACAACGCTTAGACTGAGGAACGATAGCCTATCCACCTTATTTCTAGCTGCCATGATGCCTGATGGGTGCTTCTTCCGCTTCCGGTGTAATTTCCCGCTTCCGGTGTAATTTCTACACTGTTTTAACTTGACAAAAAAAAACGTCTATGAGGATTTTACAGCAGAGCCACTCTGCTCTACAGCCGTGTCGTTCGGGTGCTGGGATAACGTAATGCATTGTGGGTAGTCGGCTACTGTGGCTAATGCTAACGGCTAGCGTAATAGTTACTTTACATGGCAGTAAAACGCCACTGAATGACCAAATTGATTTCACTTTTAACCATTTCGAGTAACACTGTTTGCATACGGACCCCCAGTGTTGGTTAGTTGTTTATAACGTGACTATATTTATAACTTTTATAACGGACTCCAGCTTCCGGTTTATAATTTGGGTCTGCAGCCGAGGCTGCAGAAGAAGCCTGCAACAATGAGTCACGTTAAACCGGACCTTGTTCCCACAATTATTTTTTTACAGTGGGGCATTCAAAAATAAGGTGGATCCTCTGACGGACGAGGACGCCCTAATATGGTTGCCGTACACACGGCGGCCGCAAAGTTACAAAGGTGACCACCCAACGCCGGGTTTCGTCTGCTCATAAAACGCTCAGCAAACGAACGGATAGAGGCGTCTCCGAAGGAACCGGGCTTTTCGATTTGGAATGTCTTGACGTTCTCGCCCCCCGGAGCCGCTGCTTTCTCGCCGTTCAGCGCCATTGATCAATGTCGTGACGCGGACGTCGGGGACGTGTAAAACAAAGGTCAAGTTGCGTTGGCTGCGAGGAAAAATCGTTCCCATCGCGTCGGATGACAAATGGAGGTTTCCTGCCTTATTGTCAAGAGATTCTCCTCTTCCCTCTCAGTCCTCTCACTCTCTTTTTCTCTCTGTGTGTGTGTGTGTGTGTGTGTGTGTGTGTGTTACTGCCCCCCCTCCCCCAGAATGCATGAATAATTAATTCAAGCCACAGATTTTTCATTTTACGACTGAATATGATATTTATCCCCTCCCCTCCTATCCTGCCACCCACCTGCCTGTCTGAAGGAGCACATAAAACACAGACTGAGACTGAGACGAGACTTTGTAAAAGCTCCAGTTCAGCTTTTCTTTTTTTTTCCACCTTCTTCTTCTTCCGTGCCGCTCCAGGATCATCTCCTCCAGGATCATCTCCTCCAGGATCATCTCTTGAGCCCTGAAATGCTGTCTCAGCAGCACTCCACTTTCTTTGTTTCCAACCTCCTCCTCCCCTGCCCCCCCGCTCTCTCCCTCCTCCTCCCTCCCTCTCCTCCTCCCTTCCTCTCCTCCTCCTCCTCCCTCCCTCCTCCTCCTCCCTCCCTCTCCTCCTCCTCCCCCCCGCTCTCCCTTCTCCTCCTCCTCCTCCCCCCCGCTCTCTCCCTCCTCCTCCTCCTCCTCTCCCCCCCCCGCTCTCTCCCTCCTCCCTCCCTCTCCTCCTCCTCCACCTCCTCCCTCTCCTCCTCCCCCCCCCACTCTCTCCCTCCTCATCCTCCCTCCCTCTCCTCCTCCTCCCCCCCGCTCTCTCCCTCCTCCTCCCTCCCTCTCCTCCTCCTCCTCCCCCCTGCTCTCTCCCTCCTCATCCTCCCTCTCCTCCTCTCCCCCTCCCCGCTCTCTCCCTCCTCCTCCTCCTCCTCCCTCCCTCCCTCCCTCTCTCGCCCCCCACCGATCTCTCCCTCCTCCTCCTCCTCCCTCTCCTCCTCCTCCCTCCCTCTCCTCCTCCTCCCCCCCGATCTCTCCCTCCTCATCCTCCCTCCCTCTCTCCTCCTCCCCCCGATCTCTCCCTCCTCCTCCCTCCCTCCTCTCCTCCTCCTCCTCCTCCCTCCCTCCCTCTCTCGCCCCCCGCGCCCGCTGCGCATCTAAACGCGGTGGCAAACGCCCAACAAGAAAAGCGGGGGGAGATCTCGATACTGCTCTCTCTGCATCTCGATAGCCGAGCGACTTGATATGAAGGCCTTGTTATTGTCTGTGTCTGTGTCTGTGTGTGTGTGTGTGTGTGTGGGGTGGGGGGAGGGGGGGGGGGGGGGTTTGGCTCGCTGTGTGTCGTCGCATCCCATCCGTCAATAGGGAGACGGACTGAGAGAAAGAGAGAGAGAAGGGGGGGAGACGAGGGAGGGGACGAGGGAGGGGACGAGGGAGGGGGGCTACGCTTGGCTTATCACAGCGATGGGATGAATGGAATGTGTGGGCTTTAAATTGGCTCTCGATGACAGCGGGGGGCTCGTCGTGTTTCAATCAGCTATCGGCAGGTTTCCCCCATTACTCTCTCTCTCTCTCTCTCTCTCTCTCTCTCTATCTCTCTCTCTCTCTCTCTCTCTATCTCTCTCTCTCTCTCTCTCTCTCTCCCTCTTTACTTCCTCTGCCTCTCCCTGTAGCTGCGTCTTATTCCTTCATCCATTACGTTGTGAAGGCCCCCCCCTCCCTCCCCCCCTCCCCTCCCTCCCTCCCTCGCTCGCTCTTCTTCCTGCATGTCAACCCCCCCCCCCCCCCCCCCCCCCGCTCTGTGGATCCAATCCCCCCAGACAGCGTGATGTCCAAATTCAAGCCTGCGATGGAGACCGATGAGAGGAGTCTGCTCGGCGATGCAGTGAGTTAACTGTATAAACGGGTGCGAAACGAGCATTTTTCAATATTGGATAACTGAACGCGCTGTCGAGAGTAGTCAGGGGAAATACGGTAGTAGCTGGGGCACGGACGCGCACGCGATTTCTACGAGAACTAAACAGACGGCGCTCATTTTGAGTTAGCTAGTTGTCAGATGCTTACTTTGGTTCAAAGGGCTTCTTTCACTGAAAGAAACGCTCATACTCACTCATAGTATACACTCATACTCACTCATAGTATAGCCTACACTCATACTCACTCATAGTATACACTCATACTCACTTATAGTATACACTCATACTCACTCATAGTATACACTCATACTCACTTATAGTATACACTCATGGCAACTCAAAACAAACTCCTCCCTAAATAGCCTAATTACTTCTCACCCTCGTCGATGTCAGTGTTTCACATGGAGAGGGATGGAGGCAATGGTTTGAGCGCGTACGCTGCATTTGGGTAGCCTGGTAAACCAGCCGGTCACCTGACCGTCTGGTTTCACGCTTTCACCCAGTGTTTGCAGTGCGGGCGGGAGTTGGGCGGGTGTACTTGCCTTGACAGACAACTCCTTCAGCCAATCAGTGTTGGAAACCAGTGACCATGGCCTTTTCCCACAGCAGCCATTTTGTGTCTAAAAGTCAGGGTAAACACACGTGCAACCAAAACATGAATGAGGGCCCCAGCACTGGAACACCTAAATGAAGGAAGTTAGAAACCTTCATTCATGTTTTGCCTTTTAAACACAAAATGGCTGCTGTGAAAAAGGCCCATTGACTTTAGGACATTAACTGATGACTGGTTTTCTCTCGAGTAGATGACTGAATTTTCGATTTTGAGTGAACTGTTCCTTTTTATTTAGGGGGGGGGGGGGGGCATTATTTCTAGGGTTGAAACCATGCATACCTAAAATTATACAAGGGTTTTTGAAAAGCTTTCACAAATTCAAGGGGGATACAATTTTAGCAAAAAAAAAGTGAACATCACCCAACTCCAACTTCCAAGGCTCTCAGCTGACAATAGTGAATTTAAAAAAAGAGAGAGAAAAGAGTGGCATATCTTCACAGGAGCATATTTCTGCAGGCTTGCAGGCTTGATGTTTGACATGTCATAGATTTGAATGTGTGACGTTGGAATCGGGTGTTTGTGCTTTTGTGTGTGTTGTTGTGGGAACGCACATGGCTTCCCCTCACTGAAGGCACAATGAAGGGAACGCACATGGCTTCCCCTCACTGAAGGCACAATGAAGGGGAGCCCTCAGGGCAAACACACAGACAGGAGGATCTGCAAGAGACTTAGATCGGCATAAACACACACACACGCGCGCACACATTCTTAAGTCACTTTTGAGGTACAGTATTTACATAGACTTACATGCATCCCTGGAGACTTACCCTAACCATAACCAGTACTTGCCTCCAACTAACTCTAACCTTAACCCTAAACACTGGCCCCAAAATCAGCTTTTTACCAACTGGGAACATGACTTTTGTCCCCGATTGCACCTGCCGTCCCCAATCACATGGTCTTACATGTAAGTAGGGTGTGTGTCCCCAATTTCGAAAGAAAAACCACACACACGCACACAAACACACACACACACAGACACACACACAAACTCACTCTCACACACACGCAACAATACACACTTAATCAACACATGCTAGCTGTCCCAGGGCTCTATCTTCCCAAAAGCGATAATTTTGCGTTTGCGCTCGTTTAACGGCGTGCGCAATGCAAATTGGGGGCGGACACAAGCGCATGCCTGTGATAATTGTACTGGGCATTGGCTGCCCCATGCCAAAGCAGGCGTTTCAGTGCTAAAATGTGGGATAGATGGCGTTACCCTATCGTCAGCAGCGCGCAATTACTTTGCGCTAAGAGCTTTGAAAAGGACCTCTTACGCGCAAATACCTCTCTGCGCTGGGTGCGCTGCACGGAGATTACGGCTGCGCTCCCAGCGCAGAGAGGTATTTGCGGAGTGGAAAGTGGAATTCCTTTTGGATATGATATTAAGCACAGCCTTGCCACGCCAAGACATCAAATTATGCTGCTAAAATTGGGTATTAGCAGATAATTCAGTGAGGCAATCAACTATAACTCACTGAGAAACTTTAACACATCGCAAAGAGGGAAATTAATTGAGAAAACTTGTGGGACATAGGCTATTTACCTTCATAACCCGAAGGGTCATTGGCACCACAGACGATCTGTCAATAAGCTCCCTCTGTCCTCACACTCTATTACGCATGGAGAGAATTACAGCATATTGCATGCCTCGGCGAGGCAACCTCGCGCAAACAACCATTGCGAGACGGGAATCTGATTGGTTTTGATTGACGTAATGCCCAGCCTTGCCTGGCCACGCCTGTGAATAATTCTGGTAGTTAAGACTGCCCAAATCCCGCTTGCGCAGGCATTTTGGGGCGCAGATGATTTTTTGGCAGAATTGGCACGGCTCTAATTTGCGCTTGCGACAGGTGCCGTGAACGTTTCCGCATGCCCGCCCAGAATTGCATCCCCAATGTTTTAACTTAGAAATCAGGGAGGTCACGTCTATCAGACAATTATATCACTTGGAAACAGTTACATTTCTGTATAAATCATTACAAGTATGCTCCCGTGAGGTGGGGGTGTTTTTTTTTTACTGCTCGGCGGGGGAGCAAAACTCGGCAGAACACCTGGCGGACGGCGCAAGGCCTCACAGTAGGCTCCATACTGATATGAAAATTGACAGTACGTTATACGGTGCGGTATACGGCAGTGATTCCCAACCTTATGGTCGCAAGTGGGGGGGAAACAAGAAAGGAATTGAAACCAATATGAGAACGTTTACACAAGGGTCCTCCGTTATGAACTTATTCGTAGTGGCGTGCGGCGGCGTGTATATTGCACAACATATCGTCGACACGGTATATCGTTACATCTCTACTCCACACAACGCAAAAGTCTCGACATTGAGTTACCATTCACTCCAGCTATAGTGTACACAAGCAGACCCCACACACACACACACACACACACACACACACACACACACACACACACACACACACACACAGAGTCACTTTGGCGCCGGGCTTCACTCGTCACTTAAAGTACAGCTGCTTCTTATACCATTAGATGACTCTTGCTAACTACATCGTGCCCCGCTCAGACTGTAACTCGTATCTAATTTAACGCCTATTTAACTCGGACTGTAAATTCACGTAAATTAATATTTGATGCCTACTGAACCCTCCTCCACTATGTGTATATATTGTATATGGACTGCACTTGCAATGTTGTGATTGTCTTTTTGCTTTGTTTTTTATTTATTTCGCTGCATAATGACACTAAGACAAATTCCTCCTATGTAATCTTGCATACTGTGGCAACAAAAGTGATTGTGATTCTGAACTCCTGACACAATCAAAAGCTCAGGATAATATTCATTTATAGACACGGAGCTGACAAGACGGATGACAAACCAGGCTGCAGAGCAGTCTAACCCGTTTAGTGTCTATGGCCATTCACCCGTTGGTTTCAATCGAAAAACCTATTTTGCAGAAATAAATAATGAGATCATAAACCTAATATGTTGATTTTGCACTCAAAGGACCGGACGCTGTTGTGTACTGTACTTTCGTAAATGTCATGAGTCATGTTTCTGATGTTTGCCTTCTGTTTGATTGTCCGTAACCCCGCTCATCCTGCAAACAACTATTGTACTATAATAATAACAATAATAATAATAATAATAATAATAATAATAATAATAATAATAATACATTTTATTTAAAAGCGCCTTTGAGGTCACTCAAGGACACTTTACAGAGTTAAAATCAGATGCAAAACAACAGATACAAGCAAAACAGTATAAAATATAAGAAAAGTGCAAGAGAAATAAGATAAAATAAAAACAAAGAAACTAAACAGTAAACAAAGAAAACACCATGGAAATTACAGGGAGTATGCTATCTTGAAGAGGTGAGTTTCTTGAGTGAGTACTCTCTTGTCATCACTCATCAGTGATGCACAATAGATGTATTATAGCACCTCCTCTAATCATGGTTTTCATTCGCTTTTTTTGTTATTGCCCTAATTGATTTCAAAACGCAACACTTAATTCAGATCAAACTTTTATTTCAAATATGCAGCAGGTTTTATTATGTATTATTACTATTTATTATGCTCAGATGCCAACACCACGCACGTGAATTCAACCAGGCGCTATGCCGGCCCTTTTTGCTCGTCTAATCTTTGGAATTGTTTTACCGGCTATTATGGTTTGGAATAGTGTATGTTTACGTGTGTTGCACTGTGATGCCTTTAAGCCAAATGGCGATAAACGATAAGAACGGAATGGCTTGACTTGACTTTGGGCACTAAATCACGGAGCGAGCGACAGCCATTAATTTGACACGTTAATCTTAACCCATTGATACCTGATGCAGCATTTGTGTGTATATCCCTCATTTGTGTGCGTATCCCTTTAAGGCCGCGAACCGCGTTAACGCGGTTCGCGGCCTTAAAGGGATACGCACACAAAATGCTGCATCAGGTATCAATGGGTTAAACCTCTGCGAACTGAATGACAGAGGAAAACAACACGTCAGACAAGCGGAGGGACCTGCAGCGGACAGAACTGCACACTATGAGACAAACTGAGGGATTAACATTGGTGAGGACGGAGGAAGACTAAATGAGTCTGATTACCATGACAACAGGTGCAGTGGTGTGGCGCCAATAGACCCTTCTCACGGGGGCCATTTTGTGTGGAAAAGGCAGGGCAAGCACGGGTGCGAGCGAAACACTAATGAGGGTTTCCAACTTCCGTGATTGGAAGTTGGAAACCCTCATTAGGGTTTTGCTCGCACCCGTGTTTACCCTGCCTTTTTCGAAACAGTGAAAAGGGTTTATGGTTCGAGAAGCGAGCTTGTGACCGGAAAGGTCGTCGGTTGAACATCTCTGGTACAGTGCTGAAACAGGAAGTGACGTTCCACTCTGTTACAGTGCTGAAACAGGAAGTGACGTTCCACGTTGGCTCTCTATTGTAATGATACAAAGTGAGTTGAAAATTGGCAAAGCCTTCCTTTGACAAACACAAACACACAGTCACCCACACACACACACACACACACACACACACACACACACACACACACATACAAGTGGAACTGATGTTTATTCTTATTAACTTGTTTTTTTGTTTTGTTTTTTCATGATTCTATTGAATTGTATTTAGATGCTGCACTGTTCACCTCACATCCATGCCAATAAAGCAGATCAAATTGAACTCAATTGAAATGAGCAACAAAGCACTTGCAATCTCCTCATTCAGATGGTCCTCTTGTTTCAGAGACGGTGTCTGCTTAATGAATTGGGATAATTACAAAAGTGACTTTTAGAAGCGTGTCAAAAAGAAAACTCAAACGTCAAAATCCTTGTTGCTCGTCATTTTTGTGATGTGAGCTGCAGTACCTGCACACACCTACAGTAGCAGAGATCTCACCGCTTGGTGAGATGTTTTGCATTCCTACTGCTCAAGATACGTCCGTTTTGAGCAGTGTTGGGCAAGTTACTTTCAAAATGTAATATACTACATATTCCTAGTTACTTTCATTCGAAAGTAATACATTACTTTACAATATTACTGTCTGTGTAGAGTAACTTGTTACTTATTACACTACTTTTGCATTACTTTAACCAAAATAACAGCATGTAGCAGAATGACATCGCCGCCCCGAAACCATCCCAAAAAATAATTTAAACCGTCTTGAAGTCAGTGTAAACAATCCAACATTCTAAATGTTATCCTCTCTTTTTTTTGTCATCTATAGTGGTTATTTGCATAAAAACACACAATTTGATCAGGAAATGATTGTGTCTTTATTTAAATACGGTAATGTGCTTTGATTTAAACAAATAACTCAATTTGGAACTTGTGTTACTTGACAAAGTAACTGGTATAATATTACTGAAATCCTATTGGTCATAAGTTATATTACTGAGTTACTGCTAAAAGTAGTATATTAAATGTAATATATTACTTTTGTAATGAGTTACCCCCAGCACTGGTGTTGCGGGGCATGGGAAAGAAAGGCAGGAAAACAAGGTTGCAACCCACTGAAAACTAAAAACGCCACTATTCCCTTATACTAAGCACTTGACTGACTCTGACAACCGGGCGCAACTTTTGCAAGTATTATCTAAATCCAGGACCTCCCACAGGGAAACAAGTGACTTTTTAGTTTAACTTTTTTTTATTTCTCTCGCTTCCACTCACGGCATTCACAGCGGGAAGCTTCACTCAATCAGTGTTACAAGTGTAAAATGCATCACTTCATATTAACCTATCACCCGCCTAGCACTCACGAGAGCCGCTATTTCAGTGGTGAGGAAACGGTGTTAGCACATCGCTCAGCAACGCTTACATCTGGCGCGCTGCAAGTCGGAACTCTATTTTTGTACAACATTGTGTTTGCACACTGTCTACTGACATTGTGTTGTTAAAGCCTTCTCCAGTGAGTCTATTATCTATTGGGGGAAGGATGCATTAAGTACTTAGTATTATTGTGTGTGATGTAATGTACTGTGCTTTTCCATCAGTTAAGTTGAAATGAAGCCACACACAAAAATAAAGATGCCGAAAATGGTTCTTCAAAGTGATGGATGACATAAGTCTAGAGGAACCGGCTCCACAAAGGACCTTTCACATTCTTTAAAGAAGCATTTCTGCAGTCCTTTGCGTTGTGTTTTGGAGTATCTCCGCTTGTATAACCTCATTGCAAATTCACAACATGGAGGCGTTTGGTTATTTTCCACATGTACTGTATGCCATCGCCCGGCACACAATAGCTTTTATTATGAAGATAGATAATATGAAGAAGTGTGAAAGGTGCTTTCTGGAACCAGAAATGGTTTTTATGTGGTACCACACCAAAGAACCATTTTGGGTTCCAGTTCCAGCACCTTTATTTGTCTGCATCTATATAAATGCTGCTGTTCCAATGATACTATCAGCGCTGAGGTGGAAAGATGAGGGTACGGAGTTAAATATGGATCAACTTCTAAATCTATAGCATATCAGCTATATATATATATATATGAAGAGTTAATTTGCAAAAACAGGTAAACGCCATTCTTAAAATGAATAAACAACACCTGTTTGATACTCCCTGTAGTGCACATACAAAACATTTTTTAGGTAATTTACTTGAAAATTACTGTATAAAATACTGTATATATATATATATGTCCATCCATGTATTTGTGTGTGCTGCAATTTCAGATCTCACAAACTATTATCCTTTAAGCAAAAAACATGCAAGTAAATTATCTTCAACTTGATCCTGCAGCAAAGCAAAGGGTTCTTATCGCCGCCATCATTAGTTTTGCTGCTGGATTTATTTATTTCTGCCGCCCCCTCGTCTCGTGTCCCCCCCCCCCCTTCCCTCTCCGCTGATGATTTGTCGTGATTTCAAATCAAGAGACAAAACAGGGAAATTGCACAGAGGGGATCAGAAATGTACTTCTTGATAACATCTGTTAGCGACTCTCCCGCTCGGCATGCAGAATCAGCTGCCCCCTGTGGACCCGTTCCCCCCCCCCCCCCCCTTTATCTTATTTATTTGGAGAAAGGCTTATATTGTCTCGTACTCGGCGAGGTGCACCTAGGAACCTCTGTGCATGGCTAAACGGGAACTTTTATAGCCCGTCCCTACCCGGAATGGCAATTAGCCGCGGCAGACTGGGGGAAAAACAAAAGAGCGCTGTTGGTATGCAGGGAGCTCTGCAAAGTTAATGGACTTTTAAATCGACACTGTGTGCCAAATTCTCTCATTAATGCTATCCCCCCCGGTCCCTGCCTACGCGCCCCCGTTTGGTTTCAGAGGTCAACTCTCAAAGGTCAACATAGGGGAGGTAAATACTAGAGCACGCACGTTTATGATGACGCACATACAGTACTGTACGAGCTGGAAGCATCTGGGCGTGTAAAGGAGTGGCTAAATGGCAGAAGAGGGGCACCCGGTCGACTCGTGTCGTTTGGTTTTTCTATTTGATCTGTATTTATAGGGATTTACAGGGAGCGATATTCTTCAGCACCGCTGCTGCTTTGCATCTTCCTGTAGGGTTCACACACACACCTCCACTTTTATGCCATGCCAGTACACAGGCCACTGAGCCACTCCACTGCAGCAGTATGGGGCGCTAAGTGCCTTGCTCAAAGGCACTTCGACAGTAGCTTTATGTCATATAATATATATATACTGTATGACGTATATAGTGGTGATATGGTAAAGGTGTAGTTATGTGGTCACTGATATTTGTTTATGTTCCAACTGTGTCTGTATGGTGATGTATATGTCTGGACATGGAAGTTACTCGGTTTTGGTGTGACAGTGAAGGCAGCTTGAGGGTCTGTGAGCTTAGTGGCCGAGAGGCCTGTCAGTCAAGCTAATGACCAGTAGGGGAATGCGCCACACGTAGTAGCTCACCTAGGCTGTGATTGGCCGAGACTATGGCTGGGGGGGGGGGGGGGGTGGAGGCTATGCGAGAGAGCGGAACAGAACGGTGAGTTGGTGGTATAGGCCTGGAAGAGGACGCTGAGTGAGGCTAGGGGAAGCTAGCCGGTTAGTTAGTGTGTGTGTGTTGTTCGGGGTTATTTTGGCGTACGTCACCACGGCCATACAGTGGGTGTTCATTCGCTGATAAAGAAGCACTTGTGAAACACCACTCAAAGTGTTTTGCATTGAAGTAAATCATTTCTCAGACTAACTCGGCGATGTCTAACCTGTCTAGTGATACAGGTGATGCACACCCCTCACTAGGGATGTTCATCAATTATCGAAAATCTTTTCGATAATTGATCGTTAAGGAATTTAATCGATCATGTGGAATTTTGATCGATTATTTATTTTTATTTTTATTTTTTTGCGGACTAGGTTTGGGTGGAATTCGTTCCTCCTCGCACCACTCCATTGCACAGCCACCTAACGTGAGGTGGAGCTTCATATAGTCTCTAGTTTTCTGGCTGGGCACGGGCCTTTGTGCCAACAAAACCGTTTTAAACATGGGGAATTCACACCGGCATGCGCCGGGGACACAAACAAACGCACCCAGCGGTCTGCGGACCTCAGTGAGGCTCAGGTCTGTTGATTTGACTCTGTGCTGTCAGCTAAGCTGGAAGACGCCGATTGCCTTACATCATGTAACCTGACATGTAACATGTTTGTTTACCTGGCCACAGCGCTAGTGTCTGATATTCTTACTACACAGCGGCATCGCCATTATAGCTGGCTGAGAACGCGCAACGTTATTACCAGACCAGAGTAAAAAAAAAATATATATATATATATTATTATTATTATTATTATTACGCTATCGATAATCGATAATTGATCGTTAATTTTCCCGATTTTCAATTATGGAAATTTTTCAAAATGAACATCCCTACCCCTCACCCTCTGTGTTCTATTTAGCTGGGATTGACAAGTACATATAGCAGCAATTTAGGTGGTGGCAGATGTTGTTTATTAATGAATAAATAAATAAATAACTACATAAATAAATAAATAACAATAGTATTTTTTTGTCACTGAACATTTAAATCTAGGTCAAAGAAGACTCCAAACAGTGATGTTGATGCCACTCATGGATAATTAAATGGCTGTGGTAATTATGACTGAGACATAATTGCCACAGAAACAGCGAGTGGGCTGACAAACATTGAAACAGGCAGTCAGATAACACTCATCACGAGTGACTTACAATTAGTGCAACAATCAAATAAGCTGAAATCTCTGGATAACTGATATTATGAGAAACCAATGTTAAGAAAGCAGCAGATGGGTCAACGCCACAGCTCCCAGTCAGAAGATACAATAGAACAAAAGTCGTGTGTGCTGCGCACGCTCCATTTATGGGGTTGGTTGGAGGTCCCCAATCTTCTTCTGCTGAGTTTCTCTGGCTCACGCCAATTTATTCGCTTGGGCTTGGTTTCGGGATCGGAGAGTGCCGGTCCCTTCCTTTTGGGCATTGTTGGATCAGTGATGTCGCTCGCAATTGCGGTGTCATCGGTGAGTGATGTCATCGGTGATGATGTCATCAGTGATGATGTCATCAGTGATGTCACTCAAGCAATAGTTACACCATCAATGACATCATCGGAGACATCATCAGTGGGAGCAGGGAAGTAATGCTGCCCAGCAAACATCGTCTTGACTGCGACGTCACCAGACGATAGAATTGTGGTTTGGCATCTACCCAGAAAGTCATGCCGCTGCCGGCCACAAGGTGACGTTCTCTCCACGTTCCCCCATAGTAGCGTCTATACCTCTTGTAAAACAAGAAATACTGATCTTATATTGCTTTGAAAACACCACATGTATAGGTGTCTTTTGTGTTTTTGTTGAATAAAACGACATTTGATTGACAATTTATGTGTGGTGTGATCAGATAGTCACAGTGTGACAGTGCACTCCACGTGCAATGATGACTTATTATTGAACGCCCTTTTATTTTTTTAAATATGAAAACACGTTAATGTCATACGTTAAGTGCCAATAGCAAGTCTCTCTTAATAATAATAATAATAATACATTTATTTTATATAGCGCTTTTCAAGAACTCAAAGTCGCTTTACATGGGTCAAACATAAAACATAACAGAGACAGACATAAAACACAGACAAACAACAAAAGGAAAGGAAGGGGGGGGGGGTTGCGGGGGGGGTTGGCCATAGCAACCAGAGAGCAGCGGCAGCCAAACGCGCCAGCGCTCACTCAACCGGAGCAGGGCCAACCTCCGAACATAAAACACAACAGAGACAGACATACAACACGGACAAACAACAAAAAGAAAGGAAGGGGGGGAGGGGGGGGGGTTGGCCACAGCAACCAGAGAGCAGCGGCAGCTAAACGCGCCAGCGTTCACTCAACCGGAGCAAATCCGCACTCTTTCTAACAAAATCGATAGCCTAGTGGTTAAGACACAGGACACCGGGCGCCGCGGAATCGAATCCCCGACGAGGTGATATTTTTCTCTCTCGATGTAGCAAAAAGCGTTGAATGTGGACATACAGTAGGCTATATGCCACGCTGCTGCATGCATACTGTGCAGATTTTTATCAGAATATCTGAATATAGCTGTTGTGGGAGCGGCATATTTCAACGTTGTGGGAAGGTAGACGAATTACGTCGCTACGATTTCCATTCCGGATCTACAATTAGACCCTGACTAGATGTAGTGGTTTGACGTGCAGCAGACGGTCGTTATACGTGAAAATGTTTGCTGGGTGCTGATGTCACAATGTCTCTGTGAGTGAAGGCCCCACAAAGATTCATTCCAGATGCTGACAAGTGTTTTGGCAAATTTTGGAGGCGATTGGCGCAACAGTGCGCCTTGCAACTCCAGACAAACAATCTGACAGACAGCTCTCCAATTATAGTAGTAAGATATACTCTAATTTATTAATATATATATGTAGATTTATTGTTATCTTTCACATTACATATACATGTAAAAGCCAGACCCAGGGAGAAAAGTACTCTCTCTCTCTCGTTCAACCAAGCCCAATTTTATAGCTCCCTCTATCTGGGATGACAAAGTGTTTTGTCACTTTTTTTTAGATGCTTATTTTACATCTTCATAGATGATATTTGAATTTTGCCACAGAGTCTGATTTATCCAATAGTTTATGACCCTACTAGACACTAGAAATGTTGTTTCCAGGGGTAGTAAGAGAATTAGTTGCACTACATAGACCACACAGTTGACAATAACGTGTCACATATAGCCAGAGTGATGGGGCATTGCGCTGAAGAACAAAGATAAATGGAGTAATTGGAAGCCGCTGTGTGGATCGTATCAGACCAAGAAGAAACATTGTTAGCAGTGAATATGTACGGATAGAGTGGTAGGTATACAGATGTCATGGGCAATTTTTTTCGAGCATTTCTTTGTTGTTTTGCGCATTTACTTTTTGCAAGTGAACGTACAATACAGTGTTTGCAAGACCCACTGTGAATGGGACAGGGTTAGAGCGACGACTGCTGGATGTTCTTCTGCACACTGTACTGTACTGTACTGTACTGTACTGTACTGTAGGCTACTGATGATCGCAGTCACACCTGGCCAAATGTGACCCGTCACAATGTGAGCCAGACTACCTCCCAGCCTCGCATCACATTCCCATCGCCATGCATTGCTGGTTGCATTTACACTACGGTGTAACGGTAAAAAAAAAAAAATCAAGGTGTGGTTCGTTTGTTTATTTGCAATGCATATTGAACCTAAACTCCTACTTAAACGCTTCAATAGGAATACACATTTGGTACACCCTTAATTGATATCTTGGCCTGGTAACCAGCCCCAATGGATCCTTCATTAGGGTCTGGATTGCCGGTCTATCCGCCACTAATTCGGTAACATATTTTTCAGCCCCAACTGATTGGTTGCTGTCGGGGTGTCAATCATCGAACTACTTTGACGATTCTGCCAAAGAACTTAAATTGATAAGAACGGAAGGTAATACTACCTTGTTCCACCAATTATTCCACTGCAGCCCCAATGACAGCAGCACTGTTCTTTCTGTGTGTCTGTTCTCACTTTGTTAAACTCTTTGTCTGAAATACAGACCCAAAAAAAACTTTTACAGGAAGCAGCCGCCATGATAGTATTTTTTTTTTTTTTTACTTTAGAGCTACAATATTAAATATCAACAACTAGCCAACAGATATCAAAGCTGGTGCTGTGCTTTATGCAAAGAGCATGACTCAAACTGGTATATCAAACTGGCCATTCAGTGGCGTTTTACTGCCACATAACTAACATGCTAACAGCTAGCTAGCCTAGCTAACAGCTAGCCAGCCTAGCTAGCAGCGCTCTGCAACGCATTATCGGTAACATTAGATTCATTATTTAATAAGGTCCCCCGCCGCCTACATGGACCAGCCAATCAGGTGTCCCGCACAGTGTCTGTCCTGAATGAAGGCAGTGGATGGGCGTGGCTCCAGACCCATATGAAGAGTGATACCCCTGCTTGCATTAATTATTTGCATTTTTCCTTCTCTAGATAAGTTACCCAGATACAGATCGCAGAGTCCTGCAGACAATGAAAGAAAGCTATTGCTAAGGGAGCTATCAAAGAGATGTGTGGGACACCTCATGATGGACACTGATGCAGGAGTGCCCTAGGTCTGCTCCGAGCGCCGAGCTGGAAGGCAGAGTAAGCTATACTGCAACTCTTTAGGTCCAGCCTGCGGGCTACGAGCTGCGGGGTTTTGACCCCCGCGACTTCGATGGACCACAGAGCAAAGAATGTGCCAGGGGCTTAGTAGGAGTTCCACACAGACGTGTTAGTTAGGCTATAAGAGTATAACTGGCAACACCAAATCATTTGAGCCGGCACGCCCCAAAGTCCAGGACACACAGACGCAGATCCAATCATCTGGCGAGGTGAAGAAGATGTGCTGTGAAAACGCACCTCGGTTATCGATCGCACTGACGCAGCGAGGTGCAGCGGGACACCAGAGCGGAGTGAACCCATTGATACCTGATGCAGCATTTGCGTGTATATCCCTCATTTGTGTGTGTGTGTGTCCCTTTAAGACCGCGAACTGCGTCACGCGGTTCGCGGTCTTAAAGGGATACACACACACAAATGCTGCATCAGGTATCAATGGGTTCACAGAGTCAAAAGAGTCCGAAATTGGGGAAGAGAAAAATGGCAGAAATTAAAGATGGCCTCCGGCGAGCAGACTCTATCTGTCTATTTTAATTTCCTTTCCTAATTATCTGATTACTGCCTGTGCCCATGGACTCACTCCCTTCTCTAAATATACACCCAGATTGTTCCATAGCCCAGCTCACAAATTCTCTTTGTGAGAATTTGTGATCCCCCCACAAAATATGAATCACATGGACTTTTCAGAGATGCCTTCTTGTTTTGAAAGCATTTGTGAGTATGCCTGGAAGGCAG